>NC_064631.1:733614958-733915458 GCF_023864275.1 Schistocerca cancellata
TCTATGGAAACGACAGGACTTTCTTTTGGGATACGCCCATCTCCTTTTCGATGCACTGTTCCTTCTTTACTGCATCCCTCGCTCCCTCACATTGACGAATTAGCACTGAAATTGCGTCGCTATGAAACAATATGGGTTCTATAACATCTCCTTCTAAGTCGGGTAACGTTTCTATGAAAACGTTAGGATTTTCTTTTGGGATACGACTATATCCTTTCCGATGCACTATTCCTACTTTACTGCATCCCTCCCTCCCTCACATTGACGAATTAACACAGAAATGGTGTCGCTATAAAATACTATGGGTTCTATGACTTCTCCTTCTAAATCGAGTAACGTCTCTATGGAAATGACAGGATTTTCTTTTGGGATACTAGCATCACCTTTCCGATGCACTATTCCTTCTTTACTGCATCCCTCGCTCCCTCACATTGACGAATTAACACTCAAATTGCGTCGCTTTGAAATACTATGTCATCTATGACATCTACTACTAGACCGAGTAACGTTTCTATGCAAACGACAGGATTTTCTTTTGGGATACGACTGTCTCCCTTCCGATGCACTATTCCTTCTTTACTGCAACCCTCGCTCCCTCACATTGACAATTAACACAGAAATTTCGTCGCTATGATATACTATGGGTTCCATGACAATTCCTTCTAAATCGGGTAACGTTTCTATGAAAGCGACAGGATTTTCTTTTGGGATACAAGTATCTCCTTTCCCATGCACTGTTCCTTCTTTACTGCATCCCTCGCTCCTTTACATTGACGAATTAACACAGATATTGCTTCGCTATGAAATAGTATGTGTTCTCTGACTTATCCCTCTAAATCGAGTAACGTTTCTTTGGAGACGACAGGATTTTCTTTTGGGATTTGAGTATCTCCATTCCAAAGCAGTATTCCTTCTTTACTGTATCCCTCGCTCCCTCACATTGACGAATTAACACAGAAATTGCCATGCTATGAAATACTATGGGTTATAAGACTTCTTCTAAATCGAGTAACGTTTCTTTGGAAACGACAGTATTTTCATTTGGGATACGCCTATCTCCTTTCCGATGCACTATTCCTTCTTTACTGCATCCCTCGCTCCCTCAAACTGACGAATTAACACAGAAATTGCGTCGCTATGAAATACTATGGGTTCTATGACTTCTACTTCTAAATCGAGTAACGTTTCTATGGAAACGACAGGATTTTCTTTTGGGGTACGAGTATCTCCACTCCGATGCACTATTCCTTCTTTACTGCATCCCTCGCTCCCACACGTTGACGAATCAACACAGAAATTGCGTCGCTATGAAATACTGTGTGTTTTATGACTTCTGCTTCTAAATCGAGTGACGTTTCTATGGAAATGACAGGATTTTCTTTTGGGATACGAGTTTCTCCTTTCCGATGCACTATTCCTTCTTTACTGCATCCCTCGCACCCTCACATTGACGAATTAACACAGAAATTGCTGGGCTATGAAATTCTATTGGTTTTATGACTTCTCCTCCTAAATCGAGTAACGTTTCTATGGAAACGACAGGATTTTCTTTTGGAATACGACTATCTCCATTCCGATGCACTATTCCTTCCTTACGGCGTTCCTCGCTCCCTCCCATAGACGAATTAACACAGAAATTACGTCGCTATGAAATGCGTTGTGTTCTATGACTGCTCCTTCTACATCGAGTAACGTATCTATGGAAACGTCAGGATTTTCTTTTGGGAAACGAGTATTTGCTTACCGATGCACAATTCCTTCTTTACTGCATCCCTCGCTCCCTCATATTGACGAATTAGCACAGAAATTGCGTCGCTATGAAACCCTACGGGTTCTATGACAACTCCTTCTCAATCGGGTAACGTTTCTATAAAAACGACAGGAATTTCTTTTGGGATACGACTGTCTCCTTTCCGACGCACTACTCCTTCTTTACTGCATCCCTCGCTCCCTCACATTGACGAATTAACACAGAAATGGCGTCGATATGAATTACTATGGGTTGTATGACTTCTCCTTCTAAATCGTGTAATGTTTCTATGGAAACGAGAATATTTTCTTTTGGGATACGAGTTTCTCCTTTCCGATGCACTATTCCTTCTATACTGCATCCCTCGCTCCCTCACATTGACGAATAACACAGAAATTGCGTCGCTATGAAATACTGTGTGTTCAATGACATCTCCTTCTAAATCGAGTAACGTTTCTATGGAAACGTCAGGATTTTTTTTTGGGTTACGAGTATCTCGTTTCCGATGCAGTATTCCTTCTTTACTGGATCCCTCGCCCCCTCACGTTGACAAATTAACACAGAAATTGCTTGGCTATTGAATACTATGTGTTCTGTGACTTCTCCCTCTAAATCGAGTAGCGTTTCTATGGAAACGACTGGATTTTCTATTGGGATACGAGTGTCTCCTTTCCGATGCACTATTCCTTCTTTACTTCATCCCTCGCTCCCTCACATTGACGAATTAACACAGAGATTGCGTCGCTATGAGATACTATGGGTTCTATGACTTCTATTTCTAAATCGAGTAACGTCTCTATGGAAAAGACAGGATTTTCTTTTGGGATACGAGCATCTCCTTTCCGATGCACACTTCCTTCTTTACGGCATTTTTCGCTCCCTCACATAGACGAATTAACACAGAAATTATGTCACTATGAAATACGATGGGTCCAATGACTGCTCCTTCTAAATCGAGAAACGTTTCTATGGAAATGTCAGGATTTTCTTTTGGGAAACGAGTATCTCCTTTCCGATGCACTATTCCCTCTTTACTGTATCACTCGCTCCCTCACATTGATGCATTAACACAGAAATTGCGGGGCTATAAAATACTATGGGTTCTATGACTTCTCCTTCTAAATCGACTAACGTTTCTATGGAAAAGACAGGATTTTCTTTTGGGATACGAGCATCTCCTTTCCGATGCACACTTCCTTCTTTACTGCATCCCTCGCTCCCTCACATTGACGAATTAACACAGATATTGCGTGGCTATGAAATACTATTAGTTTTATGACTTCTCCTTACAAATCGAGTAACGATTCTATGGAAACGACAGGATTTTCTTTTGGAATACGAGTATCTCCCTTCCGATGCACCATTCCTTCTTTACTGCATCTCTCGTTCTCTCACATTGACGAAATAACACAGAAATTGCGTCGCTATGAAATACTATGTGTTCTATGACTACTCCTTCTAAATCGAGTAACGTTTCTATGGAAACGACAGTACTTTCTATAGGGATGTGAGTATCACCATTCCGATGCAGTATTCCATCTTTACTGCTTCCCTTGCATCCTCACATTCACGAATTAATAAAGAAATTTCGTCTCTATGAAATACTCTGGGTTCTATGACTTCTCCTTCTAAATCGAGTAACATTTCTAGAGAAACGACAGGATTTTCATTTGGGATACGAGTATCTCATTTCCGATCCACTATTCCTTCTTTACTGCATCCCTCTCTCCCTCACATTGACGAATTAACACTGAAATTGTGTCGCTATGAAATACTATGTGTTCTATGGCATCTCCTTCGAAATCGAGTAACGTTTCTATGGAAACGACATGATTTTCATTTGGGATACGACAATCTCCTTTCCGATGCACTGTTCCTTCTTTACTGCCTCTCTCGCTTTCTCACATTGACGAATTAACACAGAAGTTGCGTCGCTATGTAATACTATGGGTTCCAAGACTTCTTCTAAATCGAGTAACGTTTCTATGGAGACAACAGGATTTTCTTTTGGGATACGCCTACCTCCTTTCCGATGCACTATTCCTTCTTTACTGCATCGCTCGCTCCCCCACATTGACTAATTAGCACAGAAATTGCGTCGCTATGAAACACTATGGGTACTATGACAACTCCTTCTAAATCGAGTAACGTTTCTATGGAAACGACAGGATTCTCATTTGGGATACGAGTAACTACTTTCCGATGTATTATTCCTTCTTTACTGCATCCCTCGCTACCTCACATATACGAAATAACACAGATATTGCGTCGCTTTGAAATACTGTGTGTTCTATGACATCTCCTAAATCGAGTAACGTTTCTAAGGAAACGAGAGGATTTTCTTTTGGGATACGAGTAACTCCAGTCCGATGCAGTATTCCTTCTTTACTGCATCCCTCGCTCCCTCACATTGACAAATTAACACATAAATTGCGTCGCTATGAAATTCTATGGGTTCTAAGACTTCCTCTAAATCGAGTAACGCTTCTATGGAAACGACAGGATTTTTTTTTGGGATACGCCTATCTCCTGTCCGATGCACTTTTCCGTCTTTACTGCATCCCTCGTTCCCTCACATTGGCGAATTAGCACAGAAATTGCGTCGCTATGAAACGCTATGGCAACTATGACATCTCCTTCTATATCGAGTAACGTTTCTATGGAAACGACAGGATGTTCTTTTGGGATACGATTATCTACTTTCCGATGCACTATTCCTTCTTTACTGCATCCCTCGCTCCCTCACATTGATGAATTAACACACTAATGGAGTCGCTATGAAATACTATGGGTTCTATGACTTCTCCTTCTAAATCGAGTAACGTGTCTATGGAAACGATAGGATTTTCTTTTGGGATACGAGTATCTCCTTACCGATGCACTATTCCTCCTTTACTGCATCCCTCGCTCCCTCTCATTAAAGAATTAACACAGAAATTGCGTCGCTATAAAATACCAAGTGTTCTATGACTTCTCCTTCTAAATCGGGTAATGTTTCTATGAAAACGACAGCATTTTCTTTTGGGATACGAGTATCTCCTTTCCGATGCACTATTCCATGTTTATTGCATCCCTCGCTCCCTCACATTGGCGAATTATCACATATATTGCGGGGCTATGAAATACTATGGGATCTACAACATCTCCTTCTAAATCGAGTAACGTTTCTATGGAAAAGACAGGATTTTATTTTGGGATACGACTATCGCCTTTCCGATGCACTATTCCAGCTTTACTGCATCCCTCGCTCCCTCAAATTGACGGATTACCACAGAAATTACGTCGCTATGAAATACTATGGGTTCCATGACGTCTCCCTTTAAATCGAGTAACGTTTCTATAGAAACGACAGGATTTTCTTTTGGGATACGAGTATCTCCTTTCCGATGCACTATTCCTTCTTTACTGCATCTCTAGCTCCGTCACGTTTACATATTCACACAGAAATTGCGGGGCTATGAAATACTATGTATTCTATGACTTCTCGTTCTAAATCGAGTAACGTTTCTATGGAAACGACAGGATTTTATTTTGGGATACGACTATCTCCTTTCCGATGCACTATTCCTTCTTTACTCCATCCCTCGCTCCCTCACATTGACGAATTAACACAGAAATTTCGTCGCTATGAAAAATTATGTGTCTATGACTTCTCCTTCTAAATCGAGTAACGTTGCCATGAAAACGACAGGATTTTCATTTGGGATGGGAGTATCTCCTTTCCGATGCACTATCCCCTCTTTACTGCATCCCTCGCACCCTCACATTGACGAATTAACACAGAAATTGCGTCGCTATGAAGTACTATGTGTTCAATGATTTCTGCTTCTAAATCTAGTAACGTTTCTATGGAAACGACAGGATTTTCTTTTGGGATACGAGTATCTCCTTTCCGATGCACTATTCCTTCTGTACTGCATCCCTCGCTCCCTCACATTGACGAATTAACACAGATATTGCTTCGCTATGAAATAGTATGTGTTCTCTGACTTATCCCTCTAAATCGAGTAACGTTTCTTTGGAGACGACAGGATTTTCTTTTGGGATTTGAGTATCTCCATTCCAAAGCAGTATTCCTTCTTTACTGTATCCCTCTCGCTCCCTCACATTGACGAATTAACACAGAAATTGCCACGCTATGAAATACTATGTGTTATAAGACTTCTTCTAAATCGAGTAACGTTTCTATGGAAACGACAGAATTTTCATTTGGGATACGCCTATCTCCTTTCCGATGCACTATTCCTTCTTTACTGCTTCCCTCGCTCCCTCAAACTGACGAATTAACACAGAAATTGCGTCGCTATGAAATACTATGGGTTCTATGACTTCTACTTCTAAATCGAGTGACATTTCTATGGAAACAACAGGATTTTCTTTTGGGATACGAGTATCTCCATTCCGATTCACTATTCCTTCTTTACTGCATCCCTCGCTCCCTCACGTTGACGAATTAACACAGAAATTGCGTCGCTATGATATACTATGTGTTTTATGACTTCTGCTTCTAAATCGAGTGACGTTTCTATGGAAATGACAGGATTTTCTTTTGGGATACGAGTTTCTCCTTTCCGATGCACTATTCCTTCTTTACTGCATCCCTCGCTCCCTCACATTGACGAATTAACACAGAAATTACCGGGCTATGAAATTCTATGGGTTTTATGACTTCTCCTTCTAAATCGAGTAACGTTTCTTTGGAAACGACAGGATTTTCTTTTGGAATACGACTATCTCCATTCCGATCCACTATTCCTTCTTTACGGCGTTCCTCGCTCCCTCACATAGACGAATTAACACAGAAATTACGTCGCTATGAAATGCGTTGGGTTCTATGACTGCTCCTTCTACATCGAGTAACGTATCTATGGAAACGTCAGGATTTTCTTTTGGGAAATGAGTATCTGCTTACCGATGCACAATTCCTTCTTTACTGCATCCCTCGCTCCCTCATACTGACGAATTAGCACAGAAATTGCGTCGCTATGAAACCCTATGGGTTCTATGACAACTCCTTCTCAATCGGGTAACGTTTCTATAAAAACGACAGGAATTTCTTTTGGGATACGAGTTTCTCCTTTCCGATGCACTACTCCTTCTTTACTGCATCCCTCGCTCCCTCACATTGACGAATTAACACAGAAATGGCGTCGATATGAATTACTATGGGTTGTATGACTTCTCCTTCTAAATCGTGTAATGTTTCTATGGAAACGAAAATATTTTCTTTTGGGATACGAGTTTCTCCTTTCCGATGCACTATTCCTTCTATACTGCATCCCTCGCTCCCTCACATTGACGAATAACACAGAAATTGCGTCGCTATGAAATACTGTGTGTTCAATGACATCTCCTTCTAAATCGAGTAACGTTTCTATGGAAACGTCAGGATTTTTTTTTTGGGTTACGAGTATCTCCTTTCCGATGCAGTATTCCTTCTTTACTGGATCCCTCGCCCCCTCACGTTGACAAATTAACACAGAAATTGCTTGGCTATTGGATACTATGTGTTCTGTGACTTCTCCCTCTAAATCGAGTAACGTTTCTATGGAAACGACTGGACTTTCTTTTGGGATACGAGTGTCTCCTTTCCGATGCATTATTCCTTCTTTACTTCATCCCTCGCTCCCTCACGTTGACGAATTAACACAGAGATTGCGTCGCTATGAGATACTATGGGTTCTATGACTTCTATTTCTAAATCGAGTAACGTTTCTATGGAAACGACAGGATTTTCTTTTGGGATACGAGTATCTCCATTCCGATGCACTATTCCTTCTTCACTGCATCCCTCGCTCCCTCACATTGAAGAATTAACACAGAAATTGCGTCGCAATGAAATACTATGTGTTCGATACCATCTCCTTCTAAATCGAGTAGCGTTTCTATGGAAACGACAGGACTTTCTTTTGGGATACGAGTATATCCTTTCCATTGCACTATTCCTTCTTTACGGCATTTTTCGGTCCCTCACATAGACGAATTAACACAGAAATTATGTCACTATGAAATACGATGGGTCCAATGACTGCTCCTTCTAAATCGAGAACCGTTTCTATGGAAACGTCAGGATTTTCTTTTGGGAAACGAGTATCTCCTTTCCGATGCACTATTCCTTCTTTTCTGCATCACTCGCTCCCTCACATTGATGCATTAACACAGAAATTGCGGGGCTATAAAATACTATGGGTTCTATGACTTCTCCTTCTAAATCGACTAACGTTTCTATGGAAATGACAGGATTTTCTTTTGGAATACGAGTATCTCCCTTCTGATGCACCATTCCTTCTTTACTGCATCTCTCGTTCTCTCTCATTGACGAAATAACACAGAAATTGCGTCGCTATGAAATACTATGTGTTCTATGACTTCTCCTTCTAAATCGAGTAACGTTTCTATGGAAACGAAAGGACTTTCTATTGGGATATGAGTATCACCATTCCGATGCAGTATTCCATCTTTACTGCTTCCCTCACATCCTCACATTCACGAATTAACAAAGAAATTGCGTCTCTATGAAATACTCTGGGTTCTATGACTTCTCCTTCTAAATCGAGTAACATTTCTAGAGAAACGACAGGATTTTCATTTGGGATACGAGTATCTCCTTTCCGATCCACTATTCCTTCTTTACTGCATCCCTCTCTCCCTCACATTGACGAATTAACACTGAAATTGTGTCGCTATGAAATACTATGTGTTCTATGGCATCTCCTTCTAAATCGAGTAACGTTTCTATGGAAATCAACATGATTTTCATTTGGGATACGACTATCTCCTTTCCGATGCACTGTTCCTTCCTTACTGCCTCTCTCGCTTTCTCACATTGACGAATTAACACAGAAGTTGCGTCGCTATGTAATACTATGGGTTCCAAGACTTCTTCTAAATCGAGTAACGTTTCTATGGAGACAACAGGATTTTCTTTTGGGATACGCCTACCTCCTTTCCGTTGCACTATTCCTTCTTTACTGCATCCGTCGCTCCCCCACATTGACTAATTAGCACAGAAATTGCGTCGCTATGAAACACTATGGGTACTATGACAACTCCTTCTAAATCGAGTAACGTTTCTATGGAAACGACAGGATTCTCATTTGGGATACGAGTAACTACTTTCCGATGCACTATTCCTTCTTTACTGCATCCCTCGCTACCTCACATATACGAAATAACACAGATATTGCGTCGCTTTGAAATACTGTGTGTTCTATGACATCTCCTAAATCGAGTAACGTTTCTAAGGAAACGAGAGGATTTTCTTTTGGGATACGAGTAACTCCATTCCGATGCAGTATTCCTTCTTTACTGCATCCCTCGCTCCCTCACATTGACCAATTAACACATAAATTGCGTCGCTATGAAATTCTATGGGTTCTAAGACTTCCTCTAAATCGAGTAACGCTTCTATGGAAACGACAGGATTTTTTTTTGGGATACTCCTATCTCCTGTCCGATGCACTTTTCCGTCTTTACTGCATCCCTCGCTCCCTCACATTGGCGAATTAGCACAGAAATTGCGTCGCTATGAAACGCTATGGGAACTATGATATCTCCTTCTATATCGAGTAACGTTTCTATGGAAACAACAGGATGTTCTTTTCGGATACGATTATCTACTTTCCGATGCACTATTCCTTCTTTACTGCATCCCTCGCTCCCTCACATTGACGAATTAACACACTAATGGAGTCGCTATGAAATACTATGGGTTCTATGACTTCTCCTTCTAAATCGAGTAACGTGTCTATGGAAACGATAGGATTTTCTTTTGGGATACGAGTATCTCCTTACCGATGCACTATTCCTCCTATACTGCATCCGTCGCTCCCTCTCATTAAAGAATTAACACAGAAATTGCGTCGCTATGAAATACCATGTGTTCTATGACTTCTCCTTCTAAATCGGGTCCCCCTGCGGGTTCGGGGGTTAGAATAGGCCCGCGGTATTCCTGCCTGTCGTAAGAGGCGACTAAAAGGAGTCTCACATGTTTCGGCCTTATGTGATGGTCCTCTCTCGGGTTTGACCTCCATCTTTCTAAATTCTTCCGAAGAGCGAGCCAATTGGGGAAGGGCGCCTTACATGGTGCACAGTATCCGTCGTGCAATTAGACCTTTAGCCGTCTTTCTCGTCGTTGCAATGGTGTCCCGCTCGTTTTCGATCTCTTGGGCGATTACCACTCTGCACTCTGCAGTGTTTCTTTTAACTGCGACGACGACCTTGGCCATTTTTGCACCTAAGATGCAGCACGGTAGCCAGTCCGTTGTGGTGGGGCCGCCATGTACCCTCATGGTTGTAGCCCCCTGACAACACAGGGATCGCTCTACTGATGCCTGCGCCGTTAAGTCCCCACGTATGCCAAGGAGTAGATGCCCATCGCCCTGGGGCATCGGGACTCCCGGCAATGGCCATCCTGCCAGGTGGCCTTTGCTGTGGCTGGGTGGCGCCCGTGGGGAGGGCCCTTGGTCGGAGTAGGTGGCATCAGGGCGGATGACCCGCAATGAAGCGTGGTACATCATCTCTCGCTGGCGGCCAGCCGTCAGCAGTCTCTAAGCGTTCCAAGGCTCACTTCAAGGCTAATGTGTATGACCCCAAATCGTTCCTTTCCCTGGCCACACCATGGGAGGAACGAAGGGCTATGACTGAGAGCGAAAGATACTCGCCCCGGTATCTCGTCTGTACCAGGGCTGACGGGGAATCTTTTATGTCCATGAAGCCTCAGTTCTTTGTAGAGCATTTAGAGGACAAGTTTGGGGAGGTGGAGGGCTTGTCCAAAATGCGGTCCGGATCGGTGTTGATCAAAACGGCATCCTCCGCCCAGTCGCGGGCCTTGCTCACTTGTACTAAGCTGGGGAATGTCTCTGTCACTATCACGCCCCATAAGAGTCTGAACATGGTCCAGGGCATTATCTTTCATAGGGATCTCCTTTTACAGTCCGACGACGAGCTGCGCGCCAACTTGGAGCGCCGAGGTGTACATTTCGTCCGGCGCGTCCACCGGGGTCCGAGGGATCGTTAAGTTGCCACCGGTGCCTTCATCTTGGCCTTCGAGGGTGACACGTTACCTGAGAAGGTCAAGGTGATGGTGTACCGTTGTGATGTCAAGCCGTATATCCCTCCCCCGATGCGGTGCTTCAAGTGTTGGAAGTTCGGCCACATGTCTTCACGCTGTGCGTCCGACCTCGTCTGTCGCGATTGCGGTCGACCTTCCCATCCTGATCATCCCTGTGCGCCGCCTCCAATCTGTGTGAACTGTGGTGCGCACCATCCGCCTTGCTCGCCAGACTGTCCGATTCTGCAGAAGGAGCGGAAGATCATGGAAATAAAGACTCTCGCCCGCCTGACGTACACTGAGGCGAAGCGGAAATATGATCGGCTTCATCCGGTGCGCATGACAGCTTCTTATGCCGCAACTGTCACTCCTTCTACAATTCCATCCGCTCCAGTCAGCTCTCAGAGTCGAAGTCCCACACCTGCCCCCTTGATGGTGGGGGGTACTAAACCTCCTGTTGCTCCTGCTCCATCTACTTCAGGAGCAACACCCCCCCAACCATCGGGGACATCAGTCCCCCCTTCCCAGCCGGAGAAGCGTAAGACTTCTTCGGCTACTCTCGTACGGAAGGGGTCCCTTGGGGACCTTCCTTCGCATGCTCCGACCGGTTCCAAAGCCGACGGCCGCAAGTGGCTCAAACAACCGCCAGTCCCTGGTCGTCGGGACACACGGTCATCGTCTGTCCCTGAGACTGACCCGGTGACGCCCTCCCAACCTGAACCACCCAAGGCGCAGCGCGAGAAGCAGAAGAAGAAGAAGAAACTCCCCAAGGCTACCGACATTGCGGTGGCACCCATTCCACCGCTTCCTACAAGCTCTGCGTCTGAGGATGAGGTGGAGATTCTGGCGTCCGCTGAGGACATGGATCTCGCCAGTCCCTCGGATGCAGTAGATGGCTGTTGTCCAGGTGGTGACTCCGTAGCAGCAGGGGCCCCGGAGGCGTAAACTGCCTCCCCAATCCCTTCACGCCTTTCCCATCCATGGCTAATACCATCCTCCAGTGGAACTGCAGCGGTTTTTTCCACCATCTAGCTGAGCTCCGCCAACTTATCAGCCGTCATCCTTTCCTTTGCATTGCTCTGCAGGAAACTTGGTTTCCAGCAATGCGAACTCCCGCCCTCTGTGGCTATCGGGGTTATTTTCAGAACCGGGCAGCTTATGAAAGGGTGTCTGGTGGCGTCTGCATATATGTCCTTAACACTCTTCACAGCGAGTTTGTACCTCTACAAACAGCTTTAGAGGCTGTCGCTGTTCGGGTGTGGACGCCACAGGCTATCACCGTCTGCAGTATTTACCTTCCACCTGATGGTACTGTCGCGCAGCGTGTCCTGGCTGCTCTGATAGCACAACTGCCGCCACCTTTTTTGCTGCTGGGCGATTTCAATGCCCACAACCCTCTATGGGGTGGGACTGTCTCCGATGTTCGTGGTCGGGCCGTTGAGCATGTGTTGGCTCAGCTCGACCTTAGCCTCTTGAACACCGGTGCTCCCACGCATTTCAGTGTGGCCCATGGCTCGTTCTCGGCCATCGATCTCTCTATTTGCAGCCCTGGACTTGTCCCATCCCTCCACTGGAGGGTGCGTCCTGACCTGTGTGGTAGTGACCATTTTCCCATCTATTTGTCACTGCCACAGTGTCATTCTTCTGGGCGCTTGCCCCGCTGGGCTCTCCACAGGGCTGACTGGCCAGCTTTTACTTCCGCTGTAACCATTGCTTCTCCCCCGCAGGGTGACATTGACGAGGTGGTCCGTGTTTTCACCACGTCCATCATTTCAGCGGCCGAGGCTGCCATCCCCCGTTCCTCTGGCCTCCCTCGGCGGAAGGCTGTCCCCTGGTGGTCGCCGGAGATTGCTGAGGCTATTCGCGACCGTAGGCGGGCTCTCCAGCGTCATAGGCGGCACCCGTCTCTGGAGACCCTCATCGCCTTTAAGAGGCTCCGTGCCTTCGCCCGTCGTCTTATTGCGCGGCGTAAGCAGGAGTGCTGGGAGAGGTACGTCTCCTCCCTGGGCTCCCGTGTCTCGTCCTCGCACGTGTGGTCCAGGATCCGGCGGATTTATGGCTCCCAGACCCCTATGGGTGTCCCTGGGCTCTCCTTGGACGGCGCTGTCTGCACGGACGCTGCTGCCATTGCTGAACGGCTAGCCGCGCACTTTGCTCAGAGCTCTGCGACTGCTTCCTATCCCCCCCGCCTTTCGCTCTCTAAAGGAGCGAGCCGAGCGGACGCCGTTCTCATTCCACACGCGTCATTATGAAACATACAATGCTCCTTTCAGCGAGAGGGAACTCCTCGCTGCCCTCGCCGATTGCCCTGATACAGCACCGGGACCGGACTGCATCCACGCGCAGATGCTGAAGCATCTCTCCAGGGACTGCCAGAGACACATCCTCACCATCTTTAACCGCCTTTGGAGCGAGGGCGTGTTCCCGTCGCAATGGCGGGAGGGTGTTATTGTCCCCATCTTGAAGCCTGGTGCGGACCCACTGGCGGTGGACAGCTATCGTCCCATTACCCTCACCAACGTTTTGTGCAAATTGCTCGAACGTATGGTGGGGCGGCGTTTGTGTTGGGTCCTTGAGTCGCGCGGTCTCCTCGCTTCATCCCAGGGTGGCTTCCGTCGGGGCCGGTCTGCAGTGGACAATTTGGTGCGGCTGGAATCTGCTGTCCGTACGGCTTTTGCCCGACGTCAGCATCTCGTTGCTGTATTTTTCGATCTGCGGAAGGCGTATGACACCACATGGAGGCATCACATCCTCGCCACGTTGCATGGGTGGGGTCTTCGTGGTCGGCTCCCGGCTTTTCTTCAAAACTTTTTATTGCGCCGCTCTGTCCGGGTGCAAGTCGGTGCCACCTCTAGTTCCTCTTATATACAGGAAAATGGGGTCCCGCAGGGCTCGGTGTTGAGCGTCTCCTTATTTTTAGTGGCCATTAATGGTCTGGCAGCAGCAGTGGGGTCGTCGGTGTCTCCTTCTTTGTATGCCGACGACTTCTGCATCTCATTTAGCTCCACGACTACGGGAGTCGCCGAACGCAGGCTGCAAGTCGCCGTTCGCAAGGCAGCATCATGGGCTCTGACTCACGGCTTTCAGTTCTCTGCTGCCAAGACTCGAGTAATGCACTTCTGCAGGCGTCGGACGGTCCACCCTCATCCTGCACTTTACCTCGACGGCCACCTGCTTGAAGTGGTGGACACTTGCCGCTTCTTGGGACTCGTGTTTGATGCCCGGCTCACATGGGTTCCTCATGTTACTCAGCTGAAGCAAAAATGCTGGCGGCACCTCAACGCCCTCCGCTGCCTTAGCCACACGTCTTGGGGTGCAGATCGCTGCACGCTGCTGCGGTTGTACCGAGCCCTTGTGCAGTCCCGGCTTGATTATGGGAGCCTGGCCTATGGGTCTGCGTCCCCCTCAGTGTTGAAGTTGTTAGACCCCATACACCACTGTGGGGTTAGGCTTGCCACTGGCGCTTTTTGCACCAGCCCCGTGGATAGTCTACTGGTGGAGGCCGGGGTTCCCCCGCTGCGGATTCGCCGCCGTCGTCTGCTCGTCGACTATGCTGTCCACGTTCATTGCTCGCCAGATCATCCCAATCGTCGCCTGCTTTTCCCTGCTATGGTCCTCCATCTGCCCGAACGGCGACCTAGGTCTGGGCTTTCCGTCGCTGTCCGCGTTCAGTCCCTGCTGTCGGAATTGGGTTCATTCCCTCTTCCGCCTCCCTTCCGGGTCCGTGCACCTACGCCTCCCTGGTGTTTGTCCCGGCCGTCCGTCCGTCTGGACTTGGCACAGGGACCCAAGGACTCGGTTCCGCCTGTGGCCCTCCGTCGCCGTTTTCTTGCTCTCCTCGCCTCATATTCGGACTGTGAGACTGTCTACACTGATGGTTCCCTGGTTGATGGTCGCACTGCCTACTCTTTTGCTCATGCTGCTCATGTTGAGCAGCGCTCCTTGCCGGCTGGCTGCAGTGTTTTTACTGCAGAGCTGGTGGCCATATTGCGCGCTCTTGAGCATATGCGTTTCTGCTCAGGTAGGTCCGTCGTCATCTGCAGTGACTCCCTGAGCAGCCTTCAGGCCATCGACCGCTGCTATCCCTCCTCTCCTCTGGTGTCCTCCATTCAGGAGACTGTTTCCGCCATTGCCCGTTCTGGTCGTTCGGTGGTCCTGGTTTGGACGCCCGGTCATGTTGGCATCCCAGGGAACGAACGTGTAGACAGGCTGGCCAAAGGGGCGATCGACGCCCCGGCTTTGGAGGTCGGCCTTACGGCTCGCGACCAGCAGATGGTGTTGCGCCGTAAGCTGATTGGGTTGTGGGCTGCTGAGTGGCGTGGCATGACAGCCCCGAATAAACTGCGGGCTGTCAAGGGGACGACCGATGTGTGGCGTTCCTCCCTGCGGGCTTCTCGCAGGGACTCGGTAGTCCTGTGTCGGCTGCGCATCGGCCATACATACCTGACGCACGGCCATCTGTTGCGTCAGGAGGATCCCCCCTTGTGTCGGTGTGGGTCCCGGCTGACGGTCGGCCACATTTTGCTGGAGTGTCCTCGACTGCGCACACTCCGGCAATCTTTTAATCTCCCGGGCACTTTGGCTTTGGTTTTATCTGACGATGCCTCCATGGCTGATGACGTTTTAAATTTTATCCGTGGTAGTCCGTTTTATGGTTCGATTTAGGGAGGTCCTGCACCTTTCCCTTTCTGTGTCTTTTGACCTTGTGTCTGTTGCTGTTCTGGTGTGCCGTGAGATGGTTGACTCTTTCCCTTTTTTGTTGTCGTGGTCAGTCAACCAGTCTCCGGCCATCTTCTTCTCTTCTATTTCTTTCTGTCTGGTGTTCGTCCGTACTCTTCTTTTCTGTAGTGTTCGTTGCCTAAATTGTGTTCTTTAGCACTTGGGGGGGAAGGGGCAGTCTCCTTCCCCTTGGGGTTTTATCTGCTCTGCGACTTTGTCTCGCTTGTTTTTGGAATGGGGGACTGATGACCTTCGCTGTTTAGTCCCCCTTAAACATCCCAACAACCACCACCACCATCTAAATCGGGTAATGTTTCTATGGAAACGACAGGATTTTCTTTTGGGATACGAGTATCTCCTCTCCGATGCACTATTCCTTCTTTACTGCATCTCTAGCTCCGTCACGTTTACATATTCACACAGATATTGCGGGGCTATGAAATACTATGTATTCTATGGCTTCTCCTTCTAAATCGAGTAACGTTTCAATGGAAACGAC
The DNA here is from genome assembly GCF_023864275.1 of Schistocerca cancellata. Lineage (NCBI taxonomy): Eukaryota > Metazoa > Arthropoda > Insecta > Orthoptera > Acrididae > Schistocerca > Schistocerca cancellata. Next base: position 733,630,979 of record NC_064631.1, read on the forward strand.
AGGATTTTATTTTGGGATACGACTATCTCCTTTCCGATGCACTATTCCTTCTTTACTCCATCCCTCGCTCCCTCACATTGACGAATTAACACAGAAATTTCGTCGCTATGAAAAACTATGTGTCTATGACTTCTCCTTCTAAATCGAGTAACGTTGCCATGAAAACGACAGGATTTTCATTTGGGATGCGAGTATCTCCTTTCCGATGCACTATCCCCTCTTCACTGCATCCCTCGCACCCTCACATTGACGAATTAACACAGAAATTGCGTCGCTATGAAGTACTATGTGTTCAACGATTTCTGCTTCTAAATCTAGTAACGTTTCTATGGAAATGACAGGATTTTCTTTTGGGATACGAGTATCTCCTTTCCGATGCACTGTTCCTTCTTTACTGCATCCCTCGCTCCTTCACATTGACGAATTAACACAGATATTGCTTCGCTATGAAATAGTATGTGTTCTCTGACTTATCCCTCTAAATCGAGTAACATTTCTTTGGAGACGACAGGATTTTCTTTTGGGATTTGAGTATCTCCATTCCAAAGCAGTATTCCTTCTTTACTGTATCCCTCGCTCCCTCACATTGACGAATTAACACAGAAATTGCCACGCTATGAAATACTATGGGTTATAAGACTTCTTCTAAATCGAGTAACGTTTCTATGGAAACGACAGAATTTTCATTTGGGATACGCCTATCTCCTTTCCGATGCACTATTCCTTCTTTACTGCATCCCTCGCTCCCTCAAACTGACGAATTAACACAGAAATTGCGTCGCTATGAGATACTATGGGTTCTATGACTTCTATTTCTAAATCGAGTAACGTTTCTATGGAAACGACAGGATTTTCTTTTGGGATACGAGTATCTCCATTCCGATGCACTATTCCTTCTTCACTGCATCCCTCGCTCCCTCACATTGAAGAATTAACACAGAAATTGCGTCGCAATGAAATACTATGTGTTCGATACCATCTCCTTCTAAATCGAGTAGCGTTTCTATGGAAACGACAGGACTTTCTTTTGGGATACGAGTATATCCTTTCCATTGCACTATTCCTTCTTTACGGCATTTTTCGCTCCCTCACATAGACGAATTAACACAGAAATTATGTCACTATGAAATACGATGGGTCCAATGACTGCTCCTTCTAAATCGAGAAACGTTTCTATGGAAACGTCAGGATTTTCTTTTGGGAAACGACTATCTCCTTTCCGATGCACACTTCCTTCTTTACTGCATCCCTCTCTCCCTCACATTGACGAATTAACACTGAAATTGTGTCGCTATGAAATACTATGTGTTCTATGGCATCTCCTTCTAAATCGAGTAACGTTTCTATGGAAACGACATGATTTTCATTTGGGATACGACTATCTCCTTTCCGATGCACTGTTCCTTCTTTACTGCCTCTTTCGCTTTCTCACATTGACGAATTAACACAGAAGTTGCGTCACTATGTAATACTATGGGTTCCAAGACTTCTTCTAAATAGAGTAACGTTTCTATGGAGACAACAGGATTTTCTTTTGGGATACGCCTACCTCCTTTCCGATGCACTATTCCTTCTTTACTGAATCCGTCGCTCCCCCACATTGACTAATTAGCACAGAAATTGCGTCGCTATGAAACACTATGGGTACTATGACAACTCCTTCTAAATCGAGTAACGTTTCTATGGAAACGACAGGATTCTCATTTGGGATACGAGTAACTACTTTCCGATGCACTATTCCTTCTTTACTGCATCCCTCGCTACCTCACATATACGAAATAACACAGATATTGCGTCGCTTTGAAATACTGTGTGTTATATGACATCTCATAAATCGAGTAACGTTTCTAAGGAAACGAGAGGATTTTCTTTTGGGATACGAGTAACTCCATTCCGATGCAGTATTCCTTCTTTACTGCATCCCTCGCTGCCTCACATGGACAAATTAACACATAAATTGCGTCGCTATGAAATTCTATGGGTTCTAAGACTTCCTCTAAATCGAGTAACGCTTCTATGGAAACGACAGGATTTTTTTTTTGGGATACGCCTATCTCCTGTCCGATGCACTTTTCCGTCTTTACTGCATCCCTCGCTCCCTCACATTGGCGAATTAGCACAGAAATTGCGTCGCTATGAAACGCTGTGGGAACTATGACATCTCCTTCTATATCGAGTAACGTTTCTATGGAAACAACAGGATGTTCTTTTGGGATACGATTATCTCCTTACCGATGCACTATTCCTCCTATACTGCATCCCTCGCTCCCTCTCATTAAAGAATTAACACAGAAATTGCGTCGCTATGAAATACCATGTGTTCTATGACTTCTCCTTCTAAATCGGGTAATGTTTCTATGGAAACGACAGGATTTTCTTTTGGGATACGAGTATCTCCTATCCGATGCACTATTCCATGTTTATTGCATCCCTCGCTCCCTCACATTGGCGAATTATCACATAAATTGGGGGCTATGAAATACTATGGGATCTACAACATCTCCTTCTAAATCGAGTAACGTTTCTATGGAAAAGACAGGATTTGTTTTGGGATACGACTATCGCCTCTCCGATGCACTATTCCAGCTTTACTGCATCCCTCGCTCCCTCAAATTGACGGATTACCACAGAAATTACGTCGCTATGAAATACTATGGGTTCCATGACGTCTCCCTTTAAATCGAGTAACGTTTCTATAGAAACGACAGGATTTTCTTTTGGGATACGAGTATCTCCTTTCCGATCCACTATTCCTTCTTTACTGCATCTCTCGCTCCGTCACGTTTACATATTCACACAGAAATTGCGGGGCTATGAAATACTATGTATTCTATGACTTCTCCTTCTAAATCGAGTAACGTTTCTATGGAAACGACAGGATTTTATTTTGGGATACGACTATCTCCTTTCCGAAGCACTATTCCCTTTTTACTCCATCCCTCGCTCCCTCACATTGACGAATTAACACAGAAATTGCGTCGCTATGAACAACTATGTGTCTATGACTTCTCCTTCTAAATCGAGTAACGTTGCCATGAAAACGACAGGATTTTCATTTGGGATGCGAGTATCTCCTTTCCGATGCACTATCCCCTCTTTACTGCATCCCTCGCACCCTCACATTGACGAATTAACACAGAAATTGCGTCGCTGTGAAGTACTATGTGTTCAATGATTTCTGCTTCTAAATCTAGTAACGTTTCTATAGAAACGACAGGATTTTCTTTTGGGATACGAGTATCTCCTTTCCGATGCACTATTCCTTCTTTACTGCATCATTCGCTCCCTCACATTGACGAATTAACACAGAAGTTGCGACGCTATGAAATACTATGGGTTCAAAGACTTCTTCTAAATCAAGTAACGTTTCGATGGAAACGACAGGATTATCTTTTGGAATACGCCTATCTCCTTTCCGATACACAATTCCTTCATTACTGCATCCCTCGCTCCCTCGCATTAACGAATTAGCACAGAAATTTCGTCGCTATGGAACACTATGGGTACTATGACAGCTACTTCTAAATCGAGTAACGTTTCTACGGAAACAACAGGATTTTCTTTTTCGATACGACTATCTCCTTTGCGATGCACTATTACTTCATTACTGCATCCCTCGCTCCCTCACATTGACGAAATAACACAGAAATTGCGTCGGTTTGAACTACTATGTGTTCTATGACATCTCCAAAATCGAGTAACGTTTCTATGGGAACGACAGGATTTTCTTTTGGGATACGAGTATCTCCTTTCCGATGCACTATTCCTTCTTTACTGCATCCCTCGCTACCTCACATATACGAAATAACACAGATATTGCGTCGCTTTGAAATACTGTGTGTTCTATGACATCTCCTAAATCGAGTAACGTTTCTAAGGAAACGAGAGGATTTTCTTTTGGGATACGAGTAACTCCATTGCGATGCAGTATTCCTTCTTTACTGCATCCCTCGCTCCCTCTCATTGACAAATTAACACATAAATTGCGTCGCTATGAAATTCTATAGGTTCTAAGACTTCCTCTAAATCGAGTAACGCTTCTATGGAAACGACAGGATTTTTTTTTTGGGATACGCCTATCTCCTGCCCGATGCACTTTTCCGTCTTTACTGCATCCCTCGCTCCCTCACATTGGCGAATTAGCACAGAAATTGCGTCGCTATGAAACGCTGTGGGAACTATGACATCTCCTTCTATATCGAGTAACGTTTCTATGGAAACAACAGGATGTTCTTTTGGGATACGATTATCTACTTTCCGATGCACTATTCCTTCTTTACTGCATCCTTCGCTCCCTCACATTGACGAATTAACACACTAATGGAGTCGCTATGAAATACTATGGGTTCTATGACTTCTCCTTCTAAATCGAGTAACGTGTCTATGGAAACGATAGGATTTTCTTTTGGGATACGAGTATCTCCTTACCGATGCACTATTCCTCCTATACTGCATCCCTCGCTCCCTCTCATTAAAGAATTAACACAGAAATTGCGTCGCTATGAAATACCATGTGTTCTATGACTTCTCCTTCTAAATCGGGTAATGTTTCTATGGAAACGACAGGATTTTCTTTTGGGATACGAGTATCTCCTATCCGATGCACTATTCCATGTTTATTGCATCCCTCGCTCCCTCACATTGGCGAATTATCACATAAATTGCGGGGCTATGAAATACTATGGGATCTACAACATCTCCTTCTAAATCGAGTAACGTTTCTATGGAAAAGACAGGATTTTATTTTGGGATACGACTATCGCCTCTCCGATGCACTATTCCAGCTTTACTGCATCCCTCGCTCCCTCAAATTGACGGATTACCACAGAAATTGCGTCGCTATGAAAAACTATGTGTCTATGACTTCTCCTTCTAAATCGAGTAACGTTGCCATGAAAACGACAGGATTTTCATTTGGGATGCGAGTATCTCCTTTCCGATGCACTATCCCCCCTTTACTGCATCCCTCGCACCCTCACATTGACGAATTAACACAGAAATTGCGTCGCTGTGAAGTACTATGTGTTCAATGATTTCTGCTTCTAAATCTAGTAACGTTTCTATAGAAACGACAGGATTTTCTTTTGGGATACGAGTATCTCCTTTCCGATGCACTATTCCTTCTTTACTGCATCATTCGCTCCCTCTCATTGACGAATTAACACAGAAGTTGCGACGCTATGAAATACTATGGGTTCAAAGACTTCTTCTAAATCAAGTAACGTTTCGATGGAAACGACAGGATTATCTTTTGGAATACGCCTATCTCCTTTCCGATACACAATTCCTTCATTACTGCATCCCTCGCTCCCTCGCATTAACGAATTAGCACAGAAATTTCGTCGCTATGGAACACTATGGGTCCTATGACAGCTCCTTCTAAATCGAGTAACGTTTCTACGGAAACAACAGGATTTTCTTTTTCGATACGACTATCTCCTTTGCGATGCACTATTACTTCATTACTGCATCCCTCGCTCCCTCACATTGACGAAATAACACAGAAATTGCGTCGGTTTGAACTACTATGTGTTCTATGACATCTCCAAAATCGAGTAACGTTTCTATGGGAACGACAGGATTTTCTTTTGGGATACGAGTATCTCCTTTCCGATGCACTATTCCTTCTTTACTGCATCCCTCGCTCCCTCACATCGACGAATTAACACACTAACTACGTCGCTATGAAATACTACTTTTCAATGACTTCCCCTTCTAAATCGAGTAACGTTTCGATGGAAACGACAGGATTTTCTTTTGGGATACGAGTATCTCCGTCCGATGCAGTATCCCTCCATTACTGCATCCCTCGCTAACTCACATTGACGAATTAACACAGAATTTGCGTCGCTATGATATATTATGGGTTCTATGACTTCTCCATCTAAATCGAGTATCGTTTCTATAGAAACGACGGAACTTTCTTTTGGGATATGAGTATCTCCATTCCGATGAAGTATTCCGTCTTTACTGCATCCCTCGCTCCCTCACATTGACGAATTAACACAGAATTTGCGTCGCTATGAAATACTATTGGTTCTATGACTTCTCCTTCTAAATCAAGTTACGTTTCTATGGAAACGACAGGATTTTCTTTTGCGATACGACTATCTCCTTTCCGATGCACTATTCCTTCTTTACTGCATCCCTCGCTTCCACACATTGACGAAATAACACAGAAATTGCGTCGCTATGAGATACTATGTGTTCTATGACACCACCTAAAACGAGTAACGTTTCTATGGAAACGACATGATTTTCTTTTGGGATACGCCTATCTCCTTTCCGATACACTATTCCTTCTTTACTGCATCCCTCGCTCCCTCACATTGACGAGTTAACACACTAACTACGTCGCTATGAAATACAATGGGTTCAATGACTTCCCCTTCTAAATCTAGTAACGTTTCCATGGAAACGACAGGATTTTCTTTTTGGATACGTGTATCTCTTTTCCGATGCACTATTCCTTCTTTAATGCATCCCTCGCTCCCTCGCATTGACGAATTAACACAGAAAGTGCTTCGCTATGAAATACTATGTGTTATGTGACACGTCCTTGTAAATCGATTAACGTTTCTATGGAAACCAAAATAAAAACTTTCAAATGGCTCTGAGGACTATGGGACTCAACATCTTAGGTCATAAGTCCCCTAGAACTTAGAACTACTTAAACCTATTCAACCCAAGGACATCACACACACCATTGCCCGAAGCATGTTTCGAGCCTGCGATCGTAACAGTCCCGCGGTTCCGGACCGCAGCGCCAGAACCGCTAGACCACCGCGGCCGGCTGGAAAGGAAAGGATTTTCTTTTGGGATACGAGTATCTACTTTCCGATGCACTATTCCTTCTTTACAGCATGACTCGCTCCCTCACATTGACGAAATAACACTGAAATTGCGTCGCTATGAAATACTATGAGTTCTATGACTTCTTCTAAATCGAGTAACGTTTCTATGGAAACGACAGAATTTTCTTTTGGGCTATGAGTATCTCCATTCCGATGACGTATTCCTTCTTTACTGCATCCCTCGCTCCCTCACATTGACAAATTAACACGGAAATTGCGTCGCTATGAAATACTATGTGTTCCATGACTTCTACTTCTAAATCGAGTAACGTTTCTATGGAAATGACAGGATTTTCTTTTGGGATACGACTATCTCCTCTCGGATGCACTATTCCTTCTTTACTGCATCCCTCGCTCCCTCACATTGACGAATTAGCACACAAGTGGCGTCGTTATGATATACTATGGATTCTATGACTTCTTCTAAATCGAGTAACGTCTCTATGGAAACGACAGGATTTTCTTTTTAGATACGCCTATCTCCTTTCCGATACACTATTCCTTCTTTACTGCATCCATCGCTCCCTCACATTGACGAAATAACACACTAACTACGTCGCTATGAAATACTATGGGTTCTATGATTTCTCCTTCTAAATCGAGTAACGTTTCTATGGAGACGACAGGATTTTGTTTTTTTGGGATACGAGTATCTCCTTTCGGATGCACTATTCCATCTTTACGGCGTCCCTCGCTCCCTCACAGTGACGAATTAACACAGATATTGCGTCGCTTTGAAATACTATGTCTTCTATAACATCCCCAAAATCGAGTAACGTTTCTAAGGAAACGACAGGATTTTCTTTTGGGATACGAGTATCTACTTTCCGATGCACTAATCCTTCTTTACTGCATCCCTCGCTCCCTCACATTGACGAATTAACACACTAACTACGTCGCTATGAAATACTATGGGTTCTATGACTTCTCCTTCTAAATCGAGTAACGTTTCTATGGAAACGAAAGGATTTTCTTTTGGGATACGAGTATCTCCTTTCTGATGCACTATTCCTTCTTTACTGCATCCCTCGCTCCCTCACACTGACGAATTAACACATAAATTGCGACGCTATGAAATACTATGGGTTCTAATACTTCTTCTAAATCGAGTAACGACTCTATGGAAACGACAGGATTTTTTTTTGGGTTGCGCCTACTTCCTTTCCGATGCACTATTCCTTCTTTACTGCATCCCTCGCTCCCTCACATTGACGAATTAGCACAGAAATTGCGTCTCTATGAAACACTATGGGAACTATGACATCTCCTTCTAAATCGACTGACGTTTCAATGGAAACAACAAGATTATCTTTTGGGATACGAGTATCTCCTTTCCGATGCACTATTACTTCATTACTTCATCCCTCCCTCCCTCACATTGACGAATTAACACACAATTTGCGTCGCTATGAAATACTATGGGTTCTATGACATCTCCTTCTAAATCGAATAACGTTTCTATGGAAACGACGGATTTTCTTTTGGGATACGAGTATCTCCGTTCCGATGTACTATTCCTTCTTTACTGCATCCCTGACTCTCTCACATTGACGAATTAACACCCTAATGGCGTCGCTATGAAATACAATGGCCTCTACGACTTATCTTTCTAAATCGAGTAACTTTTCTATGGAAACGACAGGATTTTCCTTTGGGATACGAGTATCTCCTTACCGATGCACTATTCCTCCTTTACTGCATCCCTCGCTCCCTCTCATTGACGAACTAACACAGAAATTGCGTCAATATGAAATACTATGTGTTCTGTGACTTCTACTTCTAAATCGAGTAACGTTTCTATGGAAACAACAGGATTTTCTTTTGCGATATGACTATCCCCTTTCCGATGCACTATTACTTCATTACTGCATGCCTCCTTCCCTCACAGTGACGAATTAACACAGAATTAGCGTCGCTATGAAATACTGTGGGTTCTATGACATCTCCTTCTAAATCGAGTAACGTTTCTACGGAAACGACATGATTTTCATTTGGGATACGAGTATCTACTTTCCGATGCACTATTCCTTCTTTACCGCATCCCTCGCTACCTCACATTGACGAAATAACACAGATATTGCCTTGCTTTGAAATACTATGTCTTCTATAACATCTCCAAAATCGAGTAACGTTTCTAAGGAAACGACAGGATTTTCTTTTGGGATACGACTATCTCCTTACCGATGCACTATTCCTCCTTTACTGCATCCCTCCCTCCCTCACACTGACGAATTAACCCATAAATTGCGTCGCTATGAAATACTATGTGTTCTATGGCATTTCCTTTTAAATCGAGTAACGTTTCTATGTAAACGACAGGATTTCCTTTTGGGATACAATTATCTCCTTTCCGATGCTCTATTACTTCTTTACTGCATCACTCGCTCCCTCACATTGACGAATTAACACACTAAGGGCGTCGCTATGAGATACTCTGGGTTCTATGACTTCTCCTTCTAAATCGAGTGACGTTGCCATGGAAACGACAGGATTTTCATTTGGGATACGAGTATCTACTTTACGATGCACTATTCCTTTTTCACTGCATCACTCGCTCCCTCACATTGACGAATTAACACAGAAATTGCGTCGCTATGGAATACTATAGGTTCTATGACATCTCCTTATAAATCGAGTAACGTTTCTATGGAAACGATAGGATTTTCTTTTGGGATACGACTATCTCCTTTCCGATGCACTATTCCTTCTTTACTGCATCCCTCGCTCCCTCACATTGACGAATTAACACAGAAATTGCGTCGCTATGAAATACTATGTGTTCTATGACTTCTCCATCAAAATCGAGTAACGTTTCTATGGAGACTAGAGAATTTTCCTTTGGGATATGAGTATATCCATTCCGATGAAGTATTCCGTCTTTACTGCATCCCTCGCTCCCTCACATTGACGAATTAACACAGAAATGGCGTCGGTATGAAATACTATGTGTTCTATGACTTCTACTTCTAAATCGAGTAACGTTTCTATGGAAACGACTTGATTTTCTTCTGGGATACGACTATCTCCTTTCCGTTGCACTATTCCTTCTTTACTGCATCTCTCGCTTTCTCACATTGACGAATTAAACACAGAAGATGCGTCGCTACGAAATACTATGGGTGCTAAGACTTCTTCTAAATCGAGTAACGTTTCTATGGAAACGAAAGGATTTCCTTTTGGGATACGCCTACCTCCTTTCCGATGCACTATTCCTTCTTTAATGCATCCCTCGCTCCCCCACATTGACTAATTAGCACAGAAATTGCGTCCCTATGAAACACTATGGGTACTATGACATCTCCTTCTAAATCGAGTAACGTTTCTATGGAAATAACAGGATTTTCTTTTGCGATGCGACTATCTCCTTTCCGATGCACTATTACTTGATTACTGCATCCCTCCCTCCATCACAGTGACGAATTAACACAGAAATTGCGTCGCTATAGAATACTATAGGTTCTATGACATCTCCTTCTAAATCGAGTAACGTTTCTATGGGAACAACAGGATTTTCTTTTGGGATACGAGTATCACCTTTCCGAAGCACTATTCCTTCTTTACTGCATCACTAGCTCCCTCACGTTGACAAATTAACACACAAATAGCGGGGCTATGAAATACTATAGGTTCTATGACTTCTCCTTCTATTTCGAGTAACGTTTCTACGGAAACGACAGGATTTTCTTCGGAATACGACTATCTCCCTTCCGATGCACTATTCCTTCTTAAATGCATCCCTCGCTCCGTCACATTGACGAATTAACAAAGAAATGGCGTCGCTATGAAATACTATGGGTTCTATGACTTCTCCTCCTAAGTCGAGTTACGTTTCTATGGATACGACAGGATTTTCTTTTTGGATACGACTATCTCCTTTCCGATGCAGTAAACTTTCTTTACTGCATCCCTCGCTCCCTCACATTGACGAATTGACACAGATATTGCGTCGCTGTGAAATACTATGTGTTCTATGACTTCTCCATCTAAATTGAGTAACGTTTCAAGGGAAATGATATGACTTTCTTTTGGGATATGAGTATCTCCATTACGATGCAGTATTCCTTCTTTACTGCTTCCCTCGCTTCCTCACATTGACGAATTAACACAGAAATTGCGTCGTTATATAATACTATGGGTCCTATGGCTTCTCCTTCTACATCGAGTAACGTTTCTATGGAAACGAAAGATTTTCTTTTGGGACATGAATATCTCCTTTACGATGCACTATTCCTTCTATACTGCATCTCCCGCTCCCTCACATTGACGAATTAACACAGAAATTGCGTCGCTATGTAATACTACGGGCTCTAAGACTTCTCCTACTAAATCGAGTAACGTTTGTATGGAAACGACAGGATTTTCTTTTGCGATACGACTATCTCCTTTCCGATGCAGTATTCTTTCTTTACTGCATCCCTCGCTCCCTCACATTGACGAATTAGCAATGAAATTGCGTCGCTATGAAATACTTTGGGTTCTAAGACTTCATCTAAATCGAGTAACGTTTCTATGAAAACGACAGGATTTTCTTTTGGGATACGTGTATCTCCTTTCCGATGCAGTATTCATACTTTACTGCATCCCTCGCTCCCTCACATTGACGAATTAACACAGAAATTGCGTCGCTAGGAAATGCTATGGGTTCTATGACATCTCCCTCTAAATCGAGTAACGCATCTATGGAAACGACAGGATTTTCTTTTGGAATACGTATATCTCCTTTCCGACGCACTATTCCTTCTTTATTGCATCCCTTGCTCCCTCGCATTGACGAATCAACACAGAAATTGCGTCGCTACGAAATACTATGTGATCTATGACTTCTCCTTCTAAATCTGGTAATGTTTCTATGGAAACGACAGGATTTTCTTTTGGGATACGAGTATCTCCTTTCGGATGCACTATTCCATGTTTATTGCATCCCTCGCTCCCTCACATTGGCGAATTATCACATAAATTGCGGGGCTATAAAATACTACGGGATCTACAACATCTCCTTCTAAATCGAGTAACGTTTCTATGGAAAAGACAGGATTTTATTTTGGGATACGACTATCGCCTCTCCGAACACTATTCCAGCTTTACTGCATCCCTCGCTCCCTCAAATTGACGGATTACCACAGAAATTACGTCGCTATGAAATACTATGGGTTCCATGCCGTCTCCCTTTAAATCGAGTAACGTTTCTATAGAAACGACAGGATTTTCTTTTGGGATACGAGTATCTCCTTTCCGATCCACTATTCCTTCTTTACTGCATCTCTCGCTCCTTCACGTTTACATATTCACACAGAAATTGCGGGGCTATTAAATACTATGTATTCTATGACTTCTCCTTCTAAATCGAGTAACGTTTCTATGGAACCGACAGGATTTTATTTTGGGATACGACTATCTCCTTTCCGATGCACTATTCCTTTTTTACTCCATCCCTCGCTCCCTCACATTGACGAATTAACACAGAAATTGCGTCGCTATGAAAAACTATGTGTCTATGACTTCTCCTTCTAAATCGAGTAACGTTGCCATGAAAACGACAGGATTTTCATTTGGGATGCGAGTATCTCCTTTCCGATGCACTATCCCCTCTTTACTGCATCCCTCGCACCCTCACATTGACGAATTAACACAGAACTTGCGTCGCTGTGAGGTACTATGTGTTCAATGATTTCTGCTTCTAAATCTAGTAACGTTTCTATGGAAACGACAGGATGTTCTTTTGGGATACGAGTATCTCCTTTCCGATGCACTATTCCTTCTTTACTGCATCATTCGCTCCCTCACATTGACGAATTAACACAGAAGTTGCGACGCTATGAAATACTATGGGTTCAAAGACTTCTTCTAAATCAAGTAACGTTTCGATGGAAACGACAGGATTATCTTTTGGAATACGCCTATCTCCTTTCCGATACACAATTCCTTCATTACTGCATCCCTCGCTCCCTCGCATTAACGAATTAGCACAGAAATTGCGTCGCTATGAAAAACTATGTGTCTATGACTTCTCCTTCTAAATCGAGTAACGTTGCCATGAAAACGACAGGATTTTCATTTGGGATGCGAGTATCTCCTTTCCGATGCACTATCCCCTCTTTACTGAATCCCTCGCACCCTCACATTGACGAATTAACACAGAATTTGCGTCGCTATGATATATTATGGGTTCTATGACTTCTCCTTCTAAATCGAGTATCGTTTCTATAGAAACGACGGAACTTTCTTTTAGGATATGAGTATCTCCATTCCGATGAAGTATTCCATCTTTACTGCATCCCTCGCTCCCTCACATTGACGAATTAACACAGAATTTGCGTCGCTATGAAATACTATTGGTTCTATGACTTCTCCTTCTAAATCAAGTTACGTTTCTATGGAAACGACAGGATTTTCTTTTGCGATACGACTATCTCCTTTCCGATGCACTATTCCTTCTTTACTGCATCCCTCGCTTCCACACATTGACGTAATAACACAGAAATTGCGTCGCTATGAGATACTATGTGTTCTATGACATCACCTAAAACGAGTAACGTTTCTATGGAAACGACATGATTTTCTTTTGGGATACGCCTATCTCCTTTCCGATACACTATTCCTTCTTTACTGCATCCCTCGCTCCCTCACATTGACAAGTTAACACACTAACTACGTCGCTATGAAATTCAATGGGTTCAATGACTTCCCCTTCTAAATCTAGTAACGTTTCTATGGAAACGACAGGATTTTCTTTTTGGATACGTGTATCTCTTTTCCGATGCACTATTCCTTCTTTATTGCATCCCTCGCTCCCTCGCATTGACGAATTAGTATAGAAATGGCGGGGCTATGAAATACAATGGGTTCAATGACCTCTCCTTCTAGATCGAATTACGTTTCTATGGAAAGGACAAGATTTTCTATTGGGATACGACTATCTCCCTTCCGATGCACTATTTCTTCTTTACTGCATCCCTCGCTCCGTCCCATTGACGAATTAACACAGAAATTGCGTCGCTATGGAATACTATAGGTTCTATGACATCCCCTTATAAATCGAGTAACGTTTCTATGGAAACGATAGGATTTTCTTTTGGGATACGACTATCTCCTTTCCGATGCACTATTCCTACTTTACTGCATCCCTCGCACCCTCACATTGACGAATTAACACAGAAATTGCGTCGCTATGAAATACTATGTGTTCTATGACTTCTCCATCAAAATCGAGTAACGTTTCTATGGAGACGAGAGAATTTTCCTTTGGGATATGAGTATATCCATTCCGATGAAGTATTCCGTCTTTACTGCATCCCTCGCTCCCTCACATTGACGAATTAACACAGAAATGGCGTCGGTATGAAATACTATGTGTTCTATGACTTCTACTTCTAAATCGAGTAACGTTTCTATGGAAACGACTTGATTTTCTTCTGGGATACGTCTATCTCCTTTCCGTTGCACTATTCCTTCTTTACTGCATCTCTCGCTTTCTCACATTGACGAATTAAACACAGAAGATGCGTCGCTACGAAATACTATGGGTGCTAAGACTTCTTCTAAATCGAGTAACGTTTCTACGGAAACGAAAGGATTTCCTTTTGGGATACGCCTACCTCCTTTCCGATGCACTATTCCTTCTTTACTGCATCCCTCGCTCCCCCACATGACTAATTAGCACAGAAATTGCGTCCCTATGAAACACTATGGGTACTATGACATCTCCTTCTAAATCGACTAACGTTTCTATGGAAACAACAGGATTTTCTTTTGCGATGCGACTATCTCCTTTCCGATGCACTATTACTTGATTACTGCATCCCTCCCTCCATCACAGTGACGAATTAACACAGAAATTGCGTCGCTATGGTATACTATAGGTTCTATGACATCTCCTTCTAAATCGAGTAACGTTTCTATGGAAACAACAGGATTTTCTTTTGGGATACGAGTATCACCTTTCCGAAGCACTATTCCTTCTTTACTGCATCCCTAGCTCCCTCACGTTGACAAATTAACACACAAATAGCGGGGCTATGAAATACTATGGGTTCTATGACTTCTCCTTCTATTTCGAGTAACGTTTCTACGGAAACGACAGGATTTTCTTCGGGATACGACTATCTCCCTTCCGATGCACTATTCCTTCTTAAATGCATCCCTCGCTGCCTCACATTGACGAATTGACACAGATATTGCGTCGCTGTGAAATACCATGTGTTCTATGACTTCTCCATCTAAATTGAGTAACGTCTCAATGGAAATGACATGACTTTCTTTTGGGATATGAGTATCTCCATTCCGATGCAGTATTCCTTCTTTACTGCTTCCCTCGCTTCCTCACATTGACGAATTAACACAGAAATTGCGTCGTTATATAATACTATGGGTCCTATGGCTTCTCCTTCTGCATCGAGTAACGTTTCTATGGAAACGAAAGATTATCTTTTGGGACATGAATATCTCCTTTACGATGCACTATTCCTTCTATACTGCATCTCCCGCTCCCTCACATTGACGAATTAACACAGAAATTGCGTCGCTATGAAATACTACGGGCTCTAAGACTTCTCCTACTAAATCGAGTAACGTTTGTATGGAAACGACAGGATTTTCTTTTGCGATACGACTATCTCCTTTCCGATGCAGTATTCTTTCTTTACTGCATCCCTCGCTCCCTCACATTGACGAATTAGCAATGAAATTGCGTCGCTATGAAATACTTTGGGTTCTAAGACTTCATCTAAATCGAGTAACGTTTCTATGAAAACGACAGGATTTTCTCTTGGGATACGTGTATCTCCTTTCCGATGCAGTATTCATACTTTACTGCATCCCTCGCTCCCTCACATTGACGAATTAACACAGAAATTGCGTCGCTAGGAAATGCTATGGGTTCTATGACATCTCCCTCTAAATCGAGTAACGCATCTATGGAAACGACAGGATTTTCTTTTGGAATACGTATATCTCCTTTCCGACGCACTATTCCTTCTTTATTGCATCCCTTGCTCCCTCGCATTGACGAATTAACACAGAAAGTGCCTCTCTATGAAATACTATGGGTTCTATGACATCTCCTTCTAAATCGAGTAACGTTCCTATGGAAACGACAGGATTTTCTTTTGGGATACGACTATCTCCTTTCCGATGCACTATTCCATCTTTACTGCATCCCTCACTCTCTCACATTGACGAATTAACACAGAAATTGCGGGATTATGAAATACTATTGGTTCTATGACTACTTCTTCTAAAGCGAGTAACACTTCTATGGAGAAGACAGGATTTTCTTTTGGTATACGGCTATCTCCTTTCCGATGCACTATTCCTTCATTACTGCATCCCTCGCTCCCTCACATTGACGAATTAACACAGAAATTGCGGGGCTATGAAATACTATGGGTTATATGACTTCGTCTTCTAAATTGATTAACGTTTCTATGGAAACGAAAGGATTTTCATTTGGGATACGAGTCTCTCCTATCCGATGCACTATTCCTTCTTTACTGCATCACTCGCTCCCTCACTTTGACGAATTAACACAGAAATTGCGTCGCTATGAGATACTATGTGTTCTATGGCATCTCCTTCTAGATCGAGTAACGTTTCTATGGAAACGACAGACTTTTTTTTGGGATACGACTATCTCCTTTCCGATGCACTATACCTTCTTAAATGCACCCTCGCTCCGTCACATTGACGAATTAACACAGAAATGGCGTCGCTATGCAATACTATGGGTTCTATGACTTCTCCTCCTAAGTCGAGTAACGTTTCTATGGATACGACAGGATTTTCTTTTGGGATACGACTATCTCCTTTCCGATGCACTAAACTTTCTTTACTGCATCCCTCGCTCCCTCACATTGACGAATTGACACAGATATTGCGTCGCTATGAAATACTATGTGTTCTTTGGCTTCTCCTTCTAAATCGAGTAACATTTCTATGGAAACGAAAGATATTCTTTTGGGACATGAATATCTCCTTTACGATGCACTATTCCTTCTATACTGCATCTCCTGCTCCCTCACATTGACGAATTAACACAGAAATTGCGTCGCTATGAAATACTATGGGCTCTAAGACTTCTCCTACTAAATCGAGTAACGTTTCTATGGAAACGACAGGATTTTCTTTTGCGATACGACTATCACCTTTCCGATGCACTATTCCTTCTTTACTGCATCCCAGGCTCCCTCACATTGACGAATAGACACAGAAATTGCGTCGCTCTGAAATACTATGATTCTATGACATCACCTTCTAAATCGAGTAACGTTCTTATGGAAACGACAAGATTTTCTTTTGGGATACGACTATCTCCTTTCCGAAGCACTATTCCTTCTTTACTGCATCCCTGGCTCCCTCACACTGACGAATTAACACAGAAATTGCGGGGCTATGAAACACTGTGGGTGCTATGACTTCTCCTTCCAAATCGCGTAACGTTTCTATGGAAACGCCAAAATTTTCATTTGGGATACGACTCTCTCCTTTCCGATGCACTATTCCTTCTTTTCTGCATCCCTCGCTCCCTCACATTGACGAATTAGCACAGAAATTGCGACACTATGAAATATTATGGGTTCTATGACTTCTCCATCTAAATCGAGTAACGTATCTATCGAAACGAAAGGATTTTTTTTTTTTTTGAGATACGACTTTCTCCTATCCGATGCACTATTCCTTCTTTACTGCATCCCTCGCTCCCTCACATTGGCGATTCAACACAGAAATTGCGGGGTTATGAAATACTATGGGTCCCATGACTTCTTCATCTAAAGCGAGAACGTTTACATGGAAAAGACATGATTTCCTTTTGGAATACGCCTGTCTGCTTTCCCATGCACTATTCCTTCTTTACTGCATCCCTCGCTCCCTCACATTGACGAGTTAGCACAGAAATTGCGTCGCTATGAAACACTATGGGTTCTATGACATCTCCTTCTAAATCGAGTAAAGTTTCTGTGGAAGCGACATGAATTTTTTTGGGATACGAGTATCTCCTTTGCGATGCACTATTCCTTCTATACTGCATTCCTCGCTCCCTCACATTGACGTATTTACATGGAAATTGCGCCGCTATGAAATACTATGTGTTCTATGACTTCTTCTTCTAAATCGAGTAACGTTTCTATGGAAACGACAAGATTTTCTTTTGGGATACGAGTATCTATTTTCCGATGACCTATTCCTTCTTTACTGCTTCCCTCGCTCCCTCCCACTGACGAATTAACACAGAAATTTCGTCGTTATGAAAAACTATGTGTTCTATGACATATCCTTCTAAATCGAGTAATGTTTCTATGGAAACGAAAGGATTTTCTTTTGGGATATGAGTATCTCCTTTACGATGCACTATTCCTTCTATACTGCATCCCTCGCTCCCTCACATTGACGAATTAACACAGAAATTGCGTCACTATGAAATGCTATGGGATCCAACACTTCTCCTACTAAATCGAGAACCGTTTGTATGGAAACGACAGGATTTTCCTTTGTTATATGACTGTCTCCATTCCGTTGCACTATTATTTCTTGACTGCATCCCTCGCTCCCTCACATTGACGAATTAACACAGAAAATGCGTCACTATGAAATACTATGTGTTCTATGGCATCTCCTTCTCGATCGAGTAACGTTTCTACGTAGACGACAGGATATTCTTTTGGGATACGACTATCTTCCTTCTGATGCACTATTCCTTCTTAAATGCATCCCTCGCTCCGTCACACTGACGAATTAACACAGAAATGGCGTCGCTATGAAATACTATGTGTTCTATGACTTCTCCATCCAAATTGAGTAACGTTTCTATTGAAACGACAGGACTTTCATTTGGGATATGAGTATCTACATTCCGATGCAGTATTCCTTCTTTACTGCATCCCTCGCTATCTCACATCGTCGAATGAACAAAAAATGGCGTCGCTATGGAATACTATGGGTTCAATGACTTCTCCTTCTAAATCAAATATTGTTTCTATGTGAACGATAGGATTTTCTTTTGGGATACGAGTATCTCCTTTCCGATGCACTATTCCTTCTTTACTGCATCCCTCGGTCCCTCACATTGACGAATTAACACAGAAATTGCTTTGCTAAGAAATACTATGTGTTCTATGACATCTCCTATTAAATCGAGTAACGTTTCTATGGATATGACAGGGTTTTCTTTTGGGATACGAGTGTCTCCATTCCGATGCACTATTCCTTCTTTACTGCATCCCTCGCTGCCTGACATTGACGAATTAACAAAGAAATTACGTCGCTATGAAATACTACGGCTTCTATGATTTCTCCTTCTAAATCGGATAACGTTTCTATGGAAACGACAGGATTTTCTTTTGGGATACGTCTATCTCCTTTCCGATGCACTAATCCTTCTTTACTCCATCCCTCGCTCCCTCACGTTGCCGAATTAACACAGAAAATGCGTCGCTATGAAATACTACGTGTTCTATGACTTCTCCTACTAAATCGAGTGACGTTTCTATGGGAACGACAGGATTTTCATTTGGGATACGACTAACTCCTTTCCGATGCACTATTCCTTCTTTACTGCATCCCTCGCTCCCTCACATTTGCGAATTAACACAGAGATGGCGTCGCTATGAAATACTATGGGTTCTATGATTTCTCCTTCTAAATCGAGTAACGTTTCTATGGAAACGACAGGATTTTCTTTTGAGATGCGAGTATCTCCTTTCCGATGCACTATTCCTTCTTTACTGCATTCCTCGCTCCCTCGCATTGACGAATTAACACAGAAAGTGCGTCACTGTCAAATACTATGTGTTCTATGACATATCCTTCTAAATCGAGTAACGTTTCTATGGAAACGAAACGATTTTCTTTTGGGATACGAGTATCTCCTTTTCGATGCACTATTCCTTCTTTACTGCATCCGTCGCTCCCTCACATTGACGAATTAACAAAGAAATTTCGTCGCTATGAAATACTATGTGTTCTATGACATCTCCTTCTAGACCGATTAACGTATCTATGGAAACCAGTGGGTTTGCTTGTGGGATACGCCTAACTCCCTTCCGATGCACTATTCCTTCTTTACTGAATCCCTTGCTCCCTTACATTGACGAATTAACACAGAAATTGCGTCGCAATGAAATACTATCTGTTCTATGACATCTCCTTCTAAATCGAATAACGTTTCTATGGAAACGACAGGATTTTCTTTTGGGATACGACTCACTCCTTTACGATGCACTAATCCTTCTTTACTGCATCCCTCGCTCCCTCACATTGACGAGTCAACACAGAAGTTGCGGGGCTATGATATACAAGGGGTCTGTGGCAGCTCCATCTAAATCGAGAAACGTTTCTATGGAAACGACAGGATTTTTTGTTGGGACACGACTTCCTCCTTTACGATGCACTATTCCTTCTTTACTGCATCACTCGCTCCTTCATATTGACGAATTTACACAGAAATTGCGGGGCTATGAAATACAATGGGTTTTATGACTTCTACCTCTAAATCGAGTAACGTTTCTATAGAAACGACAGGATTTTCTTTTGGGATACGAGTATCTCCTTTCCGATGCACTTTTCCTTTTTTACTGCATCCCTCGCTCATTCGTATTGACGAATTAACACACAAATTACGTCGTTATGAAATACTATGTGTTCTATTACATATCCTTCTAAATCGAGTAACGTTTCTATGGAAAAGAAAGGATATCCTTTTGGGATATGAGTATCTACTTTCCGATGCACTATTCCTTCTACACAGTATCCCTCGCTCCCTCACATTGAAGAATTAACACAGAAGTTGCGTCGCTATGAAATGCTATGGGTTCTATGATTTCTCCTTCTAAACCGAGTAACTTTTCTATGGAAGCGACAGGATTTTCTTTTGGGATACAACTATCCTCTTTCCGATGCGCTATTACTTCTTTACTGCATCACTCGCTCCCTCACATTGACGAATTAACACATAAATATCGTCGCTATGAAATACTATGTGTTCTATGACATCTACTTCCAGATCGAGCACCGTTTCTATGGAAACGATAGGATTTTCTTTTGGGATACGAGTATCTCCTTTCCGATGCACTATTCCTACTTTACTGCATCCCTCGCTCCTTCACATTGACGAATTAACACAGAAATAGCGTCGCTATGAAATACTGTCGGTTCTATGACATCTCCATCTAAAACGAGTAACGTTTCTATGGATGCGACAGAATTTTGTTTTGGGACACGAGTATCTCCCTTCCGATGCACTATTCCTTCTTTACTGCATCCCTCGCTCTGTCACATTGACGAATTAACAAAGAAAAGTACGTCGCTATGAAATACTATGGGTTCTATGACTTCTCCTTCTAAATCGAGTAACGTTTCTATGGAAACGACAGGATTTTCTTTTCGGATACGATTATCTCCTTTCCGATGCACTTTTTATTCTTTACTGCATCCCTCGCTCCCTCACTTTGACGAATTAACACAGAAATTGCTTCTCTATGAAATACTTTGGGTTCTATGACATCTCCTTCTAAATCGAGTAAAGTTTCTATGGAAACTACAGGATTTTCTTTTGGGATACGAGTATCTCCTTTCCAATGCACTATTCCTTCTTTACTGCATCCCTCGCTCCCTCAAATTGACGAATTAACATAGAAATTGCGGAGCTATGAAATTCTATGTGTTTTATGACTTCTCCTTCTAAATCGAGTAGCGTTTCTATGGAAACGACAGGATTTTCTTTCGGGATGCGAGTATCTCCTTTCCTATGCACTATTCCTTCTTTACTGCATTCTTCGCTACCTCACATTGACGAATTAACACAGAAATAGCGTCGCTATGAATTACTATGTGTTCTATAACATCTACTTCTAGATCGAGCAACGTTTCTATGGAAACGATAGGATTTTCATTTGGGATACGAGTATCTCCTTTCCGATGAACTATTCCTTCTTTACTGCATCACTCGCTCCCTCACATTGTCGAATTAAGACAAAAATGGCGTTGCTATGAAATACTACGGGTTCCATGACTTCTCCATCTTAATCGAGTAACGTTTCTATGGAGACGACACGATTTTCATTTGGGATACGAGTATCTCCTTTCCGATGAACTATTCCTTCTTTACTGCATCACTCGCTCCCTCACATTGTCGAATTAAGACAGAAATGGCCTCGTTATGAAATACTACGGATTCTAAGGCTTCTACTTCTAAATCCAGTAACGTTTCTATGGAAACGGCAGGATTTTCTTTCGGGATATGACTATCTTCTTTCCGATGCACTATTCCTTCTTTACTGCATCCCTCGCTCCCTCACTTTGACGAATTAACACAGAAATTGCGGGGCTATGAAATACTATGGGTTCAATGTGTTCTCCTTCTAAATGGAGTAACGTTTCCATGGAAACGATAGGATTTTCTTTTGGGATACGAGTATCTCCTTTCCGGTACACTATTCCTTCATTACTGCATCCCTCGCTCCCTCACATTGACGAATTAACACAGAAATTGCGTCGCTATGAAATACTATGTGTTCTATGGCATCTCCGTTTAAATCGAGTAACGTTTCTATGGAAACGACAGGATTTTCTTCTGGGATACGAGTATCTCCTTTCTCATGCACTATTCCTTTTTTACTGCATCCCTCGCTCCCTCGCATTGACGAATTAACACAGAAATTGCGTCGTTATGAAATACTATGTGTTCTATTACATATCCTTTTAAATCGAGTAACGTTTCTATGGAAACGAAAGGATTTTCATTTGGGATACGAGTATCTCCTTTCCGATGCCCTATTCCTTCTTTACTGCATCCCTCGCTCCCTCAAATTGACGAATTAACATAGAAATTGCGGGGCTATGAAATACTATGGGTTTTATGACTTCTCCTTCTAAATCGAGTAGCGTTTCTATGGAAACGACAGAATTTTCTTTCGGGTTACGAGTATCATCTTTCCAATGCACTATTCCTTCTTTTCTGCATCCCTCGCTCCCTCACATTGTCGAATTAACACAGAAATGGCCTCGCTACGAAAAATTACGTGTTCTATGACATCTCCTTCTAGATCGAGTAACGTTTCTATGGAAACGACAGGACTTTCTTTTGGGATACGAGTATCTCCTTTCCAATTCACTATTCCTTCTTTACTGCATCCCTCGCTCCCTCACATTGACGAATTAACACAGAAATTACGTCGCTATGTAATACTATGGGTTCTATGACTTCTCCCTCTAAATCGAATAACGTTTCTATGGAAGCGACAGGATTTTCTTTTGGGATACGATTATCTCCTTTCCGATGCACTGTTCCATCTTTACTGCATCCGTCGCTCCCTCACGTTGACGAATTAACACAGAAATTGCGGGGCTATGTGATATTATGGTTGCTATGACTTCTCCTTCTAAATCGAGTAACGTTTTTGTAGAAACGACAGGATTTTCTTTTGGGATACGAGTATCTCCTTTCCGATGCACTATTCCTTCTTTACTTCATCCCTTGCTCCCTCACATTGACGAATTAACACAGAAATTGCGTCGCTATGAAATACTATGTGTTTTATGACTTCTTTTTCTAAATCGAGTAACGTTTCCATGGAGACGACTGGATTTTCATTTGGGAAACGAGTATCTCCCTTCCGATGCACTAATCCATCTTTACTGCATCCCTCGCTCCCTCACATTGACGAATTAACACAGAAATTGCGGGGCTATGAAATTCTATGGGTTCTATGACTTCTCCTTCTAAATCGAGTAACATTTCTATGGAAAAGACAGGATTTTCTTTTGGGATACGAGTATCTCCTTTCCGATGCACTATTCCTTCTTTACTGCATCCCTCGCTCCCTCACATTGACGAATTAACACGGAAATGGCGTCGCTATGAAATACTATGGGTTCTATGACTTCTCATTCTAAGTAGAGTAACGTTTCTATGTGTACGACAGGATTTTATTTTGGGATACGACTATCTCCTTTCCGATGCACTATTCCCTCTTTACTGCATCCCTCGCTCCCTCACTTTGACGAATTAACACCGACATTGCGTCGCTATGAAATACTATGGGTTCCAAGACTTCCTCTAAATCGAGTAACGTTTCTATGGAAACGACAGGATTTTCATTTAGGATACGCCTATCTCCTTTCCGATGCACTATTCCTTCTTTACTGCATCCCTCGCTCCCTCACAATGACGAATTAGCACAGAAATTGCGTCGCTATGAAACACTAGGGGTTCTATGACATCTCCTTCTAAATCGAGTAACGTTGCTATAGAGACGACAGGATTTTCGTTTGAGATACGACTATCTTCTTTCCGATGCACTATTACTTCTTTACTGCATCCCTCCCTCCCTCACATTGACGAATTAACACAGAAATTGCGTCGCTATGAAATACTATATGTTCTATGACATCTCCTAAATCGAGTAACGTTTCTATGGAAACGTCAGGATTTTCTTTTGGGATACGAGTATCTCCTTTCCGATGCACTATTCCTTCTTTACTGCATCCTTCGCTCCCTCACATTGACGAATTAACACGGAAATGGCGTCGCTATGAAATACTATGGGTTCTATGACTTCTCCTTGTAAATCGAGTAACGTATCTATGGAAATGAAAGGATTTTCTTTTGGGATACTACTTTCTCCTTTCCGATGCACTTTTCCTTCTTTACTGCATCCCTCGCTCCCTCACATTGACGAATTAACACAGAAATTGCGGGGCTATAAAATACAATGGGTCCTATGACTTCTCCTTCTAAATCGAGTAACATTTCTATGGAAACTACAGGATTTTCTTTTGGGATTCGGCTCTCTCCTTTCCAATGCACTATTCCTTCTTTACTGTATCCCACGCTCCCTCGCATTGACGAATTAACACGGAAATTGCGGGGCTATGAAATACTATGGGTTCTATGACTTCTCCTTCTAAATCGAGTAACGTTTCTATGGAAACGACAGGATTTTCTTTTGGGATACGACTCTCTCCTTTCCGATGCACTATTCCTTCTTTACTGTATCCCACGCTCCCTCGCATTGACGAATTAACACGGAAATTGCGGGGCTATGAAATACTATGGGTTCTATGACTTCTCCTTCTAAATCGAGTTACGTTTCTATGGAAACGACAGGATTTTCTTTTGGGATACGACTATCTCCTTTCCGACCCTGTTAGTAGTGCAGGACTCAGCATTACAGGATACAGCAACCAACAGACTCACTTGAGTGAGCGGTGTGTGAGAGCTGTATACGACGTCTCTCGTGTTCACTGTCTGCACTGCCAGTTTCGCAACAACAATTTCAGGATGGTGCTGTGGCGGTGTTGTTCCATTGCGCACACAGAACAGGTGGCATCATCCTCGGCAGCAGTACAGATGAGACCAGCCAACCGCAGTTTCCGACGCTATTCGGAGGAGACCTTCAACAACAATACTTCCCTCTGAACGTTAGGTCTAAGGTTCGTTGCAGAGAAAGCACGTCCCTACTTGCCCTCATTCGTTGCATGAGTGCGGTAATCAGAGATCTGTAAATGAGAAGGAATGTTTTGTTTGGCTACCATGTCCACTCAACGGATCCTGCTATAATATTACAATCGGTATCGAATGGACTAGCTTCACAGCGTATACCCCTCACATGACTATAAGAGAGAAATGTCGACTGTTGTCAGCTTCAGGCGGGAGATTAAACACTCAGACATTTATATAATTCAGTTCCTGGTTACCGGGATGCAGCATACTAATTGAACCATCTCAGTGCTTAAATGGAACCTGAGAACATGGAGGCTAAAGCAACCTATCTACTTGTAGTTGATCCAGAAACTTAACGAAAAAGACATATCAGAATGAAAATAGACAGTATGAACGAGATCAGATGTTTCATCTATTGTATCAACGAGCCAGTCGTGAATCTCCAAAGACGCAGGCTGGAAGGAACCAGTGGGTTTGTCGAAACTGAAGCTGTCTCTATCTTTTCCCAGAACACCCATGGCCGATATTATGAGCGGACTACTCTGTTATCAGTGGACTCACACAACAACTGACACTAACGTCCTGACGATGATGTTCTTCACACGACGACACGAAAGACACCGAGAGAGAGCTGTCCAGGTGCGCGCCTACTGTGGTGAGGCAGTAAACTGGCGACCCTCCCAGCCGGTGCTCGATGCGGAACTACCCCTGGACCAAGGCTGCAGAAATATCGTAGAAGATTCTGTATCTTATGACATCACATTTGAAACTCAGATTTCTCTGATCACGCTGTTGCATTGAAGCTTTCACGAGTTCCTGGATGACTAATTACACTACTAGCCTGTAGAATGTGGCAACCTCATGCTTTGGCAAACAGTTTCTCCAAACATTATTCCACAAATATTTCTTTTCTGCGTGTTTGTGTGCGTGTTCCAAGCGAGGTATACAGCTAGGGTGCCTGACATTCCCACACTATGACCATACACGGATTGTCGACAGAGACCACAAATCTGTAGCAATAGCCGTGGTATATTCGGCGCCGCGTTTACGAGAGGTAACGATGAAATCGCAGTCCATCTTACCAGATTTAAATTTTTGTGGTTTCGGCAAACCACTGCAGACAACCAGCGTGGCTTTTTCTTGAACACGGCTTCTGTTGATTCTTGCCCCCATCCTTGTCTAGTGAGAGCCCATGTCATTGTTCGAATGGTCTCGATGACAAGAGAACTTTAAAGTTAAAACATTCCTCCTTTTCTTCAGGAACAGGTCCCGCTGTTTCGTTCGATACCTGTCACAGGCAATATGGTTTCGCTGAAGTAGCTACACATAGTAATCCGTATATCAGCTGAGGGTCCTGCTCAAACTAAGTATACGAGAGCTTAGATTATGTAAGGGCCTGTGGAGACATGTCAGCTGATGCAGAAGACCCCAGTTCTCTAAAAATATATATTAGTGCCCAAGAATGTTCATCTCCGCCTTAACCGTTAATTTACGTTTGCCACTTTCCTTAGACAGCCCCTACTGGCCTATTCTATGTCAACATCAAGAATTTGTAGTTGCAGTAGGACTGAGGCACGTCTTACAGTGCTGGGCAATCGACAGTAGTCATTCATCTGATGTTTGGAGGGGGTGTCATACGAATATCGGCGACACTCCAGGCCCTGGAAAATGAGACAAGGCAATTTCCAGCTTTGCATGTGTGGAGTACACTACAAAGATCCAATTCTCATGTTTCATCGGTAAATGGCTACAGAAGTATTCTTCTGTTGTACAATTTTCCTGTACGATTTCTATGAGCAGATTTCATGTTAGGTTCCAGCCAATGGTTTGTCCTGTGCATTTTAGTGAGTTACTAAACTGGATAGGATGGTTTCATGAGGCAGTAGTTGCGGGGGTGAAAAGCGGCGATTTGTCATATTCAATTGTACGGATCTTGGTATGGGTGGTTTCAAGGTGTCTTTGGTAGCACCTGGTTAAGGTGGGGTCGTCAATAGATTGGAGGAAACGGGCAGAGTGATTGAACCCACCCACTCCTACCATTTCCATAAAGAGTACATTTCTTTGTCAGCTTATCCACTAACTCAATATTAGCAAATTCGTCATCTCCGCAGCTCTTAAGGGTGAGGGACTAGTGTCTGTGCCCCTAGAACAGCATTGCACAGTTCCTCGTATGCAGTATAACGACGTGCAGATGCATGTGCCTCAATGACTCCCCATCACGTGTTGGCAGGTGTGGTGAGGTCAGGACTTCTTGGTGGCCATTTCAAGGAGCCACTGTTGCTGATGAGCCACGACCTGTCCTACCAATTGAGAAATTGATCTATATACGCTTGTATTCGCAAGAGCAGCACGTGGCTAGAAATACTAAACTGCAACAACTGTGTACTGGCCTACACCCTTTCCAGGAGGATATTGCAGCACCGACAGGCGTTACTCAGCCGGACCACTGTTTCCGTGCTGACAACAAGACAGCGTCCCTGCACTCCGCGCAGCCGCTGCGACAGTGCTGTCGCGCTGCCGTCAGCCTCTTCTCGACTAATTTTCTTGACTACCACGTGGCATGCTCACAAGCCCTCTCACTGCGCTCTCAGTGTGGTCTGCTAGCGTCAGTGTGATGGTGTATAACGTGGTCAGGTGCTGGGCTAACACTGATTCAGACGTATATGTGATTTCAGTCTTTCTCCGCGTATTCCACTGATGAATTCTTCTCGGGTTATCAGCCGAGTGGTGGCGTGATGTTCGCCAGAAGATGATGGGTACGAAACTCATTGAAACGTTGCGACAAGACGACGCCACCACTCGGCTGATAACCCGAGAAGAGTTCATCACTGATTATTAACAAGAAATTCCTACTCAATATTTACAAATAATTCATGTCGCCCAACCTATTCTTTTCTTTAAAAAATGTAATCATTACAATACTCTTCATTAAATATTAATCCTGATCCAGTATTGACTGCAACTAGTGGTGATAGAATGACGTCAAATTTAAGATTATGACAATTACGACATTAGTGAAAGTTACTGCTAAAACTAGCTAACTGCTTAACATTAAAATTTAAATCCCTCTTAAAAATGTATATAGTAAACCCTTAACAAAATATATAATCACAAGTTGACATCAAATTTCAAAGCATTCTTCATAGAAAATCAGTTTAATATCAGAAATTATAATGCACAGTGTAAATGAAGTTTGGACTCCTACTCAAGTTTACACCCACAACTTTCACTCATTGCACAATTTAAGATTTACTCAAGTACTGTTCGGAAGTACCAGTCGTCATATTTCGTTTCACTCCTGTACTGTGTGCACTTCTTGGTGATTTATTAAAAACATAATTAAATGCGCATGACGAAATCTTTCTTTCTTTGTCGCTGTGTTGTGCCTCTATCGACGTTTATACGGTAGACCGCTTTTCTCCCCTCTGTTGCTAATCTGAATGCGTGTATTTCCCTTTACTGTTTGGAGTGAAGGTGGAACGTCACATTCACGCTCACGAGAAAGCCGAACAAGAAGTACGAGCTGGTCGCAAAGGGCAAGATATGAAAAAAGTATAAACTTTGACTCGCTGACAAACATAGGAAAAAGTGCCAGTGTGTAACAATATGTTTAAATGACGTTCAAGGCTTTATGTGACGAGTTGGCGCATAAAATCATGCCCATTAGCGTACATTCAATTGCTTTTCTTCATGATCAGACCCAGCCTTCGATATGTCGTCAAGCATGTGTTTGCAACCCCTGGACCCGTACATCCACAGTGTATATTCTAATACGGGGAGACATTTTAACTGAAAGTCGCTTGTCCGGTGTCTGCCGACAAATACGTCGCTTAAGTGTGTATGTTGTTCAGAAATACGATGCATATATGCATGTATGTCCAGAACTACATTGCATTGTACTTTTGAAGAACACAGCAAGTACAATTTTATACACTCGTCCAAGGAAAAGACTTTGACCAAAATTTTAGTCACACTCTTTACTTTGCGTAGATCGTGTGCGACACGTCCGGGTTGTCTGAGGGAAAGTTTATATAGTCCTTTGTAATCAACAGGCCTAGAAATCATAAACAAATTAACTTGTGCATCAGAATGTAACCTATAGATGCTAATAACTGTAAGTAATGCTTTTAGGTGTACTTAATGACATAAAGAATTTTTGGTACCTCCAACCGTTCAGTGCTTAGCTTTTCCGATTTTTATGTAATACCACACAATTCCTTCCGTTACGATTTCTTGATACTCGACGATATATCCTACAAATCGATTCCTCCTATTAGTCAGATTGTACCAGTACTGATTTCTATCAGTTCGGCCCAATACTTCTTCATTACGTACTCGATTTAGCCACCTTATCTTCAGCTTTGTTCTGTATATCATTTCAGATGCTGAATCGATGAGAGCATGACAGCTTGTTTTCCGCTTGCCAACGTATGGAGGGCATGTGGGCTAATGTTGCAAGGCGAGACCTTCTGCCAGTCATCTGGACAGGTCCCCTCTAACTAAGGAATAGGCTGCTGCCCCTCATCGGGAACCATATGTTGGTCTGGCTCCTGCATAGACGCCCATTGCACGTTGTAGCATCTACAGTATGGCTGCTTGCATCACTGAGGCACATACACCACCCCACCTCTGTATGGCCTTGTTGCTAAACAGTGGAGGTGGAGGTGGGATTGGAGTATTGTAGTCTACAGTGTGGAATATTTTTCTTGGTTCATAAAAGACATGAGGGTATCACAGGTTCTCTGTATTCTCCCTTGCACTGATAATGCAATCTTTTCTTTTTTTTCAAATTCTTATATAAAATTTTTTAATTTGGTGTTTGTATCTGAGGATATACAGTTAAAACGAAGCGATTACCAGTGAATTTAGATATAAAACATAGAAGAAATTAATTTTAGATTCTTTATAGGTGTTTTGTATGAAGCCCTTGGTGACACATACAACATTTAAGCCTCCAACCATTTCACGCCCCACATTTAGAAGCGTATGTGGAGTTTGTGGCGTAGCAGAAATGTGTGATTTGTGTTCTACAATGGTTTCCGGCAAAGGTGGCGTACACGCAAGGTATTTCGCATGACCCCACGAAAAGAAAACCTTGGGTGTCAGGCCCAAAGATATAGGAGGTAGAGAACGCAACGCCGCCATGGCAAGGTCGACGGATTCATAGTTTTGGGAGGTGCAGCTTCAAAAATGTGGAGCGGCTTTGAATTCTCTGCTCTTGCACAACGATGGAAATTCTAAAGTTTATTTTACATTGCCTGTAATGCTTATGACGCTCACATCCCCGCTGTCAAAATTAGGAACAGTTTGAGCACAAACAGGATTTCAGCTCATGCAAATCGCTAACCGCCTGCGGTCACAGCTAGGATATGAAGCCAGCACTCGTGGTCGCACTTCCCATACACACACGTAAGCATGTGGGGTATTCTTGGCGCACATCCGCAGTGATCTCGTTACGCAAATAAGACATAACATGTCCTTAAACGGCAAGTGAATCGATACTGTGTGGAGACCTGTCTGTGGTGGACTTGTGTGCTGTTCTCGCCCACGTGATTTACGCAAACTGAATTGTAATGTGTAATGGTTACTCACAACCGTCGATAGCCACCACGGCCATATGTCACAAGCTCGTAATACTACTTAATAGTTTATGGCTAAAATACATTTTCATATCGACCTCCCAATAGAGAATCTATAGTTTTTAAAAGGTTCAAGGAAATTTTGATCCTCATGTCAGACAGGTACCCCACTAACACAATCATGTAAAGCCCTATTTGGGAAGTAAAATCCGATCAGGTGTAAAATGGAAAGCACAGAGAAAATCCGATGATGCTTTGCACAGATGTGATTGGCAGTGAGTCTAGTATGGTAATCGATCGCGTCATGTCGCACTTTCCAGTTCTGACCACACCGTGAGCACGTAAAGATGACTCGAAAATAATGTCTGCCGTTAAGTATGGGTGCATGCCCTGTGTTTCGCCTGAATTCATGCAACCCCGCATAACGTACCTTGTTGTGCGTTACCTTCTGCTGTGGCAACGAAGACGCTCCAGCAGCGTTTTGGATGGGCAGTTTTGATCGGCCACGATACTTTCCAGGCTTGATTCCCTCTGAGTTTTTATCTCTCCTCATATGACCTGATAGCTATCAGGACACCCTCTTGGAACAGATAGAGAGCTGCAGACCACCTCAGAGAATTGGCGGGCAGCACAGGTGGCTGCTTTCTGTTACAAGGATGTCGGAAAGTTGGTACAACGCAACGACAAATATCTAAGTCGGGGTGCCGAGTGTGTAGAGAAGTAGCACGATCACGTAGCTAACTGTTACAAACAAAACACTTTACATTATCACTGTGGTTTCCATTTCGCGGCCAATCGCACTCTACTCTCCGAATAGCCGTTGTAAATGGTGGTGACTCCAGCCTACTCTCGATATGTTTGCGACAGTGCATATTAAAGTCGGTGATAGGCATAAAATACTGCCCGAAAACCTACTACATGCTTTTTCCAAAATTTATTTCAAGGAATTGGTTCCGGAGCCAACGTCTGCGAAAACATTCTGTGACCATTCAGTAACAAATAATTCTGAGCACATTGGGAGCATCATGACGCCTACACGGATTTTTGCAGCTAGACTGAACAACTTAACACCCAAATTCACTGAGAATCAAAGAAAAATATATCTATTTTAAAAAAAAAACGAGACAAACGTTAGCTTCATGACATCATAAGCTTTCAAAACTATGCAGGCTTAGACCGGTTTTCACTTAAATTTAAAAAAAAATGGTAGTATCGACAGCATTCGAAAGATTCATAACAACAGACGAGTATGACACGAAACTGCTCTCCCATGGCGAACAAAGCAGGTCACTTTCGAAGAAGAAACAACAGGAAACGTTGTGAAATTTAAAACAATACAATATCTCCAAGACTGGCGATGTTTTATAGAAACTCAAAATTTACAGTAGGCTTCAGTGTGAGAAGCTTTTAATATTTCCCACAGTGAATCTTAGTCTCTACATCTGGCAGTAAACCAAGAGAGATTCTGGTCGTATGTAAAGTACGCCAGTGGCAAGACACAAGCAATACTATCTCTGCACGATGGCAGTGGTAATGTTACTAACCAAAGTGCGGGAACAGCGGAGTCACTAAACACTGTTTTCCGAAAGTCCTTCTCCACATAAGACGGAGTAAATATTACAGAATTCGAATCAGCAACAGCTGCCAACATGAGTAAATTAGCAGTAGATACCGTCGATGTAGAGAAGCAACTGAAACTACTGTAAGTAGGCTGTTTATGTTTTCTTATTGGTAACGCCACGTAGCGCTCTATATGAAAAATCACTGGCTGTGCTGTGTGCAGTCTGTGGCTAGTTTGCATTGTTGTCTGCCATTGTAGTGTTGGGCAGCGGCAACTGGATGTGAACAGCGCGTAGCGTTGGGCAGTTGGAGGTGAGCCGCCAGCAGTGGTGGATGTGGAGAGAGAGATGGCGGAGTTTTGAAATTGGTCATGAACTGCTATATTTATATATGATGATATCAAGGAAAATACATTGTTTGTTATCCATTAATATCTTTCATTTGCTAACTATCCCTATCAGTAGTTAGTGCCTTCCGTAGTTTGAATCTTTTATGTAGCTGGCAGTAGTGGCGCTCGCTGTATTGCAGTAGCTTGAGCAGCGAAGATTTTTGTGAGGTAAGTGATTTGTGAAAGGTATAGTTTAATGTTAGTCAGGGCCCATTCTTTTGTACGAATTATTGAAAGTCAGATTGCGTTGCGCTAACAAAATATTGTGTGTCAGTTTAAGGACAGTCGTGTATAATTGTTCAAAAGGGGACGTTTCATATGTCGACCCTTACCCGAGGATACCTCACTGGAATCTTCTGATTTTTTCTTGTATTTTGTGATATTAGTGTAGATTTTGTTTATTGCTAGCGCGTAATTGTAGAGAAAATCTCCTTTGTAGTTGTAGTTTTTCATTGTTGTACAGTAAAACAGTTGTGGCATGCATGTAGATTTGCAGCAAGTTTTTCGCAGCTGCACTTGCAATTAACTAAATATTATTTTCAGTGCTATGTTAATGTGTTCCCCTATTTTTGCTCTTCAAATTGTGCTTTTCTGTGTTATCGGGTGAAATATTGTGACAATAATGGCGTGTGAAAAACTTAATACTAGGCTCCAAAGTAAACTGAGAAATGACAGTGAAAACGAAAGCAGTGTGTTAGCGCCGCAGAGTAATGAATTAACTAATGTTCAAAGTAGTAATTTGGTAATTGCGCATAGGGAAATTGAGCGGGTGGCAAACAATGGCATAGGCAGTGAAACAATTAGTGAACAGGGAAGCATTATCGATCGATCGATCGGCAACAGCTCGCTTCAGGAATCGGGAATGACAGAACACAATATTGCAAATACTGTAGACTCAGGTTTTGGGTTCTCACCGTTTTGTCAAATGAGTCAAGAAACATTTTCCGCTTGTCAAAATGTGAATGTTGGCGGTGCAAATTCACTGCCGAAAAGCACTGAGGAACATGTTTCAGACACCAGTGCATTGTTATTACAATTAATGCAACAAATGGGACAAAAGCTTGAAAAGTTAGACACAATGGAACAACACCAGAGACAAACACAGCAACAGTTAGACACAGTGGAACAAAATCTCATAAAGTTAGACACAGCGGAACAAAATCTCAAAAAGTTAGACACAATGGAACAAAATCTTCAAAAGTTAGACACTACACTTGAACAAACACATGAAGATTTAACCACTGAGTTACATAACATCGAATCGAAATGTCAAAAGGTCTGTAATGACGTAAAAACACAAATTTGTGAGCATTTCCAACCTATTTTTTCACGTCATGGAAATGTATTACAGAATCACGAAGCAGCCATAAAAGAACTGCAAACTATTGTTCATGAAAATCATGAGACCTTGCAAGCTAAAATTGACTCAGTTGCATCTACCGATTCGGTTACGCAACTTGCAAGAACTCAGGAAAACTTAAAGGACACTGTAGATACCCTGAAAATTGGTTCAGAAAGACACATGGAGGAAATAAGTACACTATCGGAGAAAGTAGCCGAACTTTCGGATCAGGTCACTAACTTATCTACAAAGGTAGATGATGATCTGAATGACACAAGACCTGTAGCCTTCACTGACACAGAAGAGTATGAACAAATTCGAAAATTCAAACAAAATCAAAATCAAATCAATACACAGTACAAAAGAGAAATCCGAGAAGTGCAAGATCAGTTGGCACAAGTAGTACAAGAATTACGTATTTCAGAGGACACTCGCACTCCAATACGGGAAGAGGGACATAGAAATACGGAACAGCCACAAAATAATAACACAGCGCATTTCGAAAATTATGAAAGAAATTGGCAATGTGCACCGAATTTTGAGATTGAACAGCCGACACGACGTTACAATGACCGACATGCGACTCGCCGACATGATGATTTTGACTATAAGCTGTTCATTACTACACGTAAATTCAAAACATTTAAGAATTCCGGCAACGACATTCATCCACAAGCGTGGCTCCATCAATTCTCTCATTGTTTTCCTCCCAACTGGTCATTGGAGCACAGATTAGAATTTACGTGTGGCTACTTAGAGAATGAACCTGCTGTAAGAATGCGATCGGTCATTCACGATTGCCACAGTGAAGGAGAGTTTTACCATGCCTTCCTCTCAGCATATTGGTTTCAAGCCACACAAGACCGAGTAAAACATGGCATCATAATGATGAAACATTTCGAACAATCTGAATTTTCCAGTCTTGTGAAATATTTTGAAGACATGTTGCACAAGAATCAGTATCTTTCATACCCATACAGCCCTTCAGAACTCATCCGCATTTGCTTAATGGAATTGCCTGAACATTTACGACATATTATTTTAGCAGGACGTTGCAAAGACGACATTGAAGCTTTTCAGGAACTGTTACAAGAATTAGAAATCGACACAGACAGTCGCGGGATGCGAAAACAGGAAAACAATCACTACAGGTCACATCCGTCACAATTCCGTGATGACAGAAGCAATAACTGGACACGACAAGCTTATTCTTACAACGCAAATCGTGACCAAAACAGACACCACCCATATGACAACCACTGGCAGAGTAATAATAGTTACAGAGAAAGATCGCATTTCCGTAGTAATGACTATCACAGAGACAATCAGAGAAACAGACAATATGGGAACCAGAACAATTATTATCAAGGGAGGCAGAATAACTTCAGACGCAGCAGTTCGGCGCAGAGTTACGATTCAGGGAGAAATTCTCCACCACATGACCGACAAACAAGAAACTATGTAAAGTACCGACAAAACGACAGACGTGAATTTCATCAGAACTGGTGGGATTCTAACAGAGCTGGGCCCTCTCGGCAAGGTGAATTTGTAGAAGTTAGGTCTCCTAATCCCAATAACGACGCGCGCCAACAAAGGAACAGACAATGACTCGCACCGCAGGCATCCGTGTGCGCCGGCTGGGTCAGAAAAAAATAACATAGACGCTAACCTTGAGAAAAATTCCTGTATTCTTTACCGACGTATACCACATGATAATTGCGCTGAAGTTGAAACTCTGCGTACTAGGAAGAGTAAAGGTTTACACCACATTTCACATGTAAAACCGTTTATTGAAAGATAATCTACTTTTTAACTTTGTCCTTGCCATAAAACTTTTCACTTCACATTTCTAGTATGCTTTGTCAGACTTAAGAAATTGTTAACATGCAACAATGTTTGAAGTTAAATATCCAGTCTAGAACCTAGGGAACATTTTTAAACAGAAATTACGAATGCATTGTTATAGTGAACAGACGTCACAGTGTTATTGTGTGTGTACGTTCTTGCTTGTTAGTTGCACGTTTACGTAACGACTATAAGGCTCACATACTTACAACATTTACCAGTACTGCTAATGAGATTTTGGTTTACTTGAAAATACATTCTGGATTTAAAGTACTTTCTGTGGAATTAATGATGACTTAGCATTTCGTTTCTTTGACAGCTACACGATTTTTATCACGACGCTACTAATGAGTGACAATTTACAATGTTGCTTTTGCGGTGTATCTGTTTTATATCTGCACAGTTTTTCTGAATTCTTCTGGAAAGTAAAACAGGTTTTAGTAGTAACTTTTGTAGTATAGCTACAATGAGACAGGGTTTTCCGTAGCACAACAATACGTTACAGTACAGTACTTTCTTCATCATGGCAATAAGTGTAGTAACTAAGATATATATATGCAAAGCATTTCACTTTTGTTTATCATGAGGTAAGTACATTGACTTCTGCAGAACTTAGCTTTCAGAGGACAATAACTACAACACTTTCACAGAGATTTTCTTACAGCAAGACGCACATTTAGCGCTACAGGACATGTGTTTGAGTGATTAATTTTGTACTTAAAACATTTATTTTTAAAGATTTTTGAATTACAAAGAAAGTTTTCCGTGATACATTTCATTCCATTGCTGTAATCTGTAACACCTGAGGGTATAATTACATTAATCCTCAGGGGGTACACGTTTACTTTGTGTACCATGGGTTTGGCAAGCACAAGGAGCCCTAGCTAATATGGTATTTGCTTATACAACTTTACACATCGGTACCATATTTCTCTAACACAAATTACACAGCTAT
The DNA here is from genome assembly GCF_023864275.1 of Schistocerca cancellata. NCBI lineage: Eukaryota > Metazoa > Arthropoda > Insecta > Orthoptera > Acrididae > Schistocerca > Schistocerca cancellata. The sequence goes on from NC_064631.1 coordinate 733,667,935, forward strand.
CTGATCATTTGACTGAGAGAGACAAACTTTTTTATTACGTCAGTGACATGTTTGCGTAATTACACCCTTGTATAACTTCACACTTACGAAATTGTATTTTGTCTGTACTGTGTGAACTGTTCATATTTTTTCGGACCCATTGTGATATTATGAGAGCTTTGAATGATGTATTTGGTATGAGATCATGATTTTTAAAGTGCGTTTGAGGCAGATGACACTTTTGACATGAGCAGAGAATTTTTTTAGGGTTTGAAATTATTGCAGAAAGCTACGACGTTTTTGAGATTTGACTGAGGTGTAATGATGTTATTTTTCCGACAATGATGTGTATTATGCTGTTGAGGTATGTTTATGATCAATAAGCTGATGTTATATGAGGAATCTGATTATGCTATGTAGTTATTATGTGTTGATGAATACGAATATGTATATGTGTAATAAGGTAAGGAATAATGAATAGTGGGTAGGGACTCTTGATTTGTGAAAAAGGATGTTGGAAACCAAGAATCGTACTTTAAGAGTTATGAAATGTGTGTAAATGCGTGAATGTATCACAATGCCAGCGAAAATTTTTTGGACACTGTTATATCAATAGCATTTTGTTTCTACACATTTGCAACGCAAATTCTTGACCTGTGAAATATTTTATATGAGACTGTCACTGTAGCGGAAACTGCTGTCGTAAATATTTCCGTAAGAAAGTTAAGTGACCACCTGCACGTGCGTCGTTGGCACACCGCTGTGTCAGACACCTGGAGAACGAACCATTAGGGTGTGCCTTTCCGGAAGCACAGGTAGAAAAAAAAGGGGAGGCCATTATCCTCGCTATTGACATTTCCTTGTCGAAAGCATACTGTGGAGCTCGTAATTTATGATATTTACTGAAATGCCTAATGAAATGACGAGAAATATTTTTACATCTGCAGACCTGATTACGACAAGCGTCTTTCTACGAGAGTTGAGAGAATTTCTACTAATTTATGAAATGTCACATGACTATTGAATGATATTTTTATGCTTTGCTTTTCGTAGTTGCTTGTTTCACCTGATATCTGGTTTCCAGCTGTGTTGCAGCATTGCTTTTATAAAATAAAATGCATTTGCTAATGTGAACACTTTCTGTCAATAGATCTATTAAATAATAATTTTGTAATCCACATTCTTTAAAAAAGGAGCACTTGGAAAGGAAAGAACAATAAGAAGGGACTAGTAACAGTAACTGGACACATAATTTTCTTTTCAAGTACATGGTAATATTTTTTTTACAATAAGTTGTTGTGGTGCACCACTTTAATTACATAGACATTAAGATGTGAATATACATTTCCCTTATCTGCATTGTTGTTTTTACTGTAATATTTTTTCTGCTTGAGCTATGTCATGTTTAGGTATAAGTTACTGCTGTTTGCCAGGCATAGTGTTACTGAATTTGACTTTGTGTTACTCTGCTAAGCCAGTTTTACTACTCATTTATTTTTCTTGTTGCTGCACATTGGCTCATATTAGTTGTAATGTTGCATTGCTTGGTAATTTAGATTTACTGTAGATTGCTTTGCAATTTTCCATTTTTTTGGTCATTGCTGTTTGTGTTACTTCTTTTGTGCTGCTGCATTGCCTCGTCCCTTAGTTTAGCATCTGAGCTCAGTAGATTTAAGTTAGCTTAAGAGGGGGTAGCCTCTAAGAGAATGAGTTGCGATGAATTGGAAGAAATGCATTGAGAAGTTATACGAAAAAAAGTACAGAAAACAGGTTTAGGTAGGATTTTCTTGGGCTTGAGTAGCGAAGATTTTTGTGAGGTAAGTGATTTGTGAAAGGTATAGTTTAATGTTAGTCAGGGCCCATTCTTTTGTACAAATTATTGAAAGTCAGATTGCGTTGCGCTAACAAAATATTGAGTGTCAGTTTAAGGACAGTCATGTATAATTGTTCAAAAGGGGACGTTTCACTACCTAATAAGTATACCTGTTGGATCAACTACAGAGGACGCTGGTCAAATATCTCCATATTTAGGAATCATGTACACCCGCTGGCTCGAGAAAATGTCCTAAAGATTGAAATGTTCCACACACCACACCTACCGTGAAGAAAGGAAACCAATACGAGTAACATCGATTTTCACTATAACCTTGAACAACCACTGTGTTCGAACATTATGAATTATCTCGAAGAAAACTATATATCGACACTTACTCTGGATGGATTCAGCGCACATCGTTTCTATGAAACACAATCAGCTCTTCACTCAGTCTAAGTAATGAGAGCTATCTACAAGCAATCTTAAACCGATTAATTTCGAGATTTCTGGGAGTCTTTTGATACCGTTCTTCACAAACTGCTTGCAGTCACGATACGTGCCTATGGAGTATCGTCAATAGACCATCATCGACAGACGGATCAGCACTCCCCAGCTGCAGGCAGCACAATAACAGAGACATGAACTGTGGATTGAGTGAACACGGAATACCGAACAAATGGGTTAATGCGTACTTCTTAACAACAAAGACAAATGTAACATTATTGAACATAATTACTTCTTAGAGAGGTAATAAACAATTGAGAAGAAACACAAGGTCAATAATACTACAAATCATTCATTGACTTTGTAGGCATATGGAGTGTAAATGTAAAGGAGGAGGGTATAGAAGGATGGATTGGGGGCGGGTTATAAAATGACTAATAAAATGAAGAAGCTATTATAGTGGGGGGGGGACAAAAGGGTAACTAATAAAGGAATAAGAATAAAAATGTGAAGTGACTGACTTTTTTAAAATTAAGACGCATCTATAGTAAATGGGCACTTTTAAATGTTAAAGCTAGGATCAAATATAGCATATGTTAGGTCATTGTGTGGGAATGATGTGTCCAAAGTGAAGGTATGCCTTGAGTGTGTATCGGTATATTCTCTGTGTGGATTCGTGTATCATAGTATTTTATGTGTTAAATAGTTGTGATACTAAAATTTATTCCGTAAATTTAATAAAATAAAAGTTTTTATAGAGACAGTTAGTTTGTCCTTTGGTTATTGAATGATGTTTGAGGTGAGGTATATTGATTCCTCATTAAAGTAGTATATCTCAGAGGGAGGAAATGGTACTTCAAACAACATCAATGACTAGCTGGACTGCTATATTTATGGATGCAGCGTATGTTATCGACAGGTTTGTTACTGTTTATGTTTATGAGCAGACAACTTCATGGTATACTGAGATAAACAGGTACTGCAAGAAGGTAACAGCTACAAAAGAAAATAAATTGCTCCTAACCTTTCCTATCCTACCGGACACTGAGTCCAAACATTTAAATAAATGTCACCTGCTTGTAACACAAATTTTTTTGACCAAGACATTTTGACACTTAGCCAACTGTCATTCAGTCAAGATGGTGTACTCAGTAATGAAGACAAGCAGTAGACTCTGTGTCTAATAGTGCATTTTAATTCGACAGTATGCCATCTTAGGAAACTTATAACACTTGTAAGTAAGCATTACAAATATAGATTCTTATATGGTCATGTCATTTGTTATGTATTTCACTGTTATTATCTAACCTACTTTCAAAAGACACATGATAATGGCACTTTGAAGACGATATCATTATTGTGTAAGTGTAAATGTAACACTGTAAATAAACAACAGTCTAGTGGCGGTACTGACTTTAAAGAAAAAAAATTAATGGGTACATCATTTAGCCTAACGTAGAAATGTCCTTTTGTGCCGTCACAACACTGCCCTCGTCGATCTCGAGAGACCTATTACACGCATGAGGAAGACGAGTCTGATGCCGAGTCAGATGATACAGAGGAGTCAGTTGGTCCACAGCCCAGCGGACGTGGTTTGGAACGCCACCTCAACCCCCCCCCCCCCGCCCCCCACTTGGCGCCGCTTCACTCCTAATAATCGCGCCTTTACACTCCTGACGTCTGCAATACGTAGCAGAGCCTGATGCGTACTTTCTTAAAGGTCACATAAGAGAGAGTTGTAAAATTCTTGCCTGCTTCGAAATTTCCGCGCTCTATTAGCGTACAGTCGTATCAACGTTTGTCACAACCTCGGGTTTGCCCTCTGAACACAGCATTCCCAAATGGAGGCTTATCACGCAGCTGACCAGAGACTATGGTACAACACTTCTGGGTTCACCTTAATACGGTAAGGATCTCCATCTGCGCCGTATTCAACACCTAACGGAATCAAAACATTTTCACCGACAGTCGTGTGTGACGTAATGTGACAGTCAGTACACTGTGGTCCGTGAAGTCGGCGGGGATGGCATCGATAGCCAAAGTCCTTTCACACGTACGATCAGACTAAATATGTGACACCTGTTGCAACAGTAAAATAAGTAAAACTAACAGTAGTCGGATATTTACAGACGCAAAGAACGGACAATTTAACTAGTGAAACTTCCTGGCAGATTAAAACTGCGCCGGACTGGGTTCGACTCTCGGTCCGGCACACACTTTTAATCTGCCAGGAAGTTTCATATCAGCGTACACTCCGCTGCACAGTGAAAATCTCATTCTGGAGTTTAACTACTACCGACAGAATTAAAATCAGGAAACTGGTCTACAGGACGCAACACACAGTTAGAACAACCACCTGTCAAAATAGTATCCAAACATTTGTGTAACAAATGTATCACCTGTTCCTTAAAAAAATCGGATAGATCTAAAGTGCGTCACGTACTGGATGACGCATAAAGGAGAATGGTCACGTGAAGAAAAGTCCATCTTGTCCCTTTATCATTATCAAGGATTTCAATTCCTTCACTGGAAATGTCCTCCACAAAAAAACATATAGAACACACGGGAACCACATTAAACACCTGCTAAAAACCGAGACAGAAAAAGATGTTGACTCAACTTCTTGCAGGAATACGGTACCTGCAAAGGAAACACAGAACAATTTACATGAAGAAGCTAGCCGCAAATCCGATACAACCCTATCAATATTCAAAGGAAGAAGCGTATGAGCCAGCACACTTTAACAAACAAGAAGCTATATTCGATCTCATGGCTGGCTTAATTACGTGACCAGATTGTGTCAGGGTCCATTTCCGAGTCCGCTGACGCGTCCGCGTTAGACCGAGCTGCTAGCCGGGCGGGCTTATCATCACTTACTCAGCACCGATTCAGTCAGTTAATATCGCTCCTCTGAAACACTGCCAGCTCTTCACTCACTCAAAGTAATGAGTGCTATCGACAAGCTACCTTAAACGGATTCCTTTCCACATTTCTGGACGGCTTTTGAAACCGTTGCTCACAAAAGGCGTAGTCACATTGCGTGCCTATGGAGTATCGTCCGTTGTTCGTCTGTCATCGTGTATTCCTGTCGGAAATGACACAGTTAATAATAAGTGACGGAAAGTCATCGAGTAAAACAGAAATTATATTTGGCGTACGGAACGGAAGTGTTAGAAACCGTCTGCTGTTTCTGATCTGTATATACGATTTAGGAGCCTATCTGAGCAGCCCTCTGAGTGTGTATGCACATGATGCTATCGTGTTTCGGCCAGTAAAGTCAACATAACCTCAAAACCAGTTCGTTTTGTACCAGCGAGATGTAGAGGAAGGAGTGTCACGCGTATGATCTGCGGGTTTGGGTGGCAATAAGTCAGACAAAGATGTTTTTCGTTGCGGCGAGACAAATTCAGTCAAAAACTTTCTCCTGCGAATATAAAAATTATTTGGGGATGCCCATCTACATAGGAAGGAACGATGGTCGTAATAAAGTACAAGAAATCGGACGTAGCATGGGAAGATACAAGTGTAATTTCTCATGCACAATGTTCGACAGCGGAAGTGTACAGAAATAGGCTGGAGGTGGTTCGACAGACCCTCTGCCAGGCAGTTTAGAGTCAATTACGGAGTGGCCATGTACACGTGTTGTCCGCCTACACACTTTATCTGGTCAACACTTGTTTGTGGTACAGACACTGGCCTGATGGTACTTTACCGGCTGCTATGTCCTTTGCACTTCTGTACACCCACTGCCGTGATATAATTTCAGCCTTCTTACGGTAGCCGAGCGTTGGTCCCCCTCTGCAGTTTCAACCTCCGCTAATTCCCTCATTAGAAACTCTACAATGCCTTGAAGTCTCAGTCACACTGAGACCTGTCAACCAAACCAATCTTTTAAGCAAGTTACCGCTTAATTTTCCGTTTTTCCCATGTCAATGTAGTATTTTCACATTAGTTACTCGATCTACCCATTAAATAGTCAACAGTATTTTGTAGCGCTACTTTTTAAAAGCTTCTGCTCCCTTCTTGCCTAAACTGCTGTTCTATATAAGACAAATACCTTCGGGAGAAGTTCGTAAAATTTCTATTTACATTCAGTATAGTATATTCCTCTATTTCAGATACGCTTTTTCGCTCTTCAAAATCTCATTTCTTGCTATTACTTTTTTATTTTGTCGTCCTTTGCTTCGTCCATCTTCAGTTATTCTGTTGCCCATAGAGCAAAGCTCATCCCTACATAATTTCGTAAATTAATTCGATCAGCAGCGCCTCATTTAATTTCATTACATTCCACTATCACTCTTTTACTTTGGTAGAAAATCATTTACAACCGGTTTTCAAGATATTATCCATTCAGTTCTATTGCTGTCCCATGGGTTTCGGCGTTGCTGGTGGAATTGTGTCATGCAGAATGCTTAAAGGTTTTGCTTCTCGCCCCAGAACTTTCATTTCCTCACAAAACTTCTCTTCATGTTCCTTTACTTATTGCTTAGTAAACAGATAGTTCAACGTGGAGATAGGCTGCAGCTCTCCATTTCAGTACTGTTTCTGGTTTGATGTGGCATTCCAAATGACCCCAGCATGGTCTGCAGGATTAGGATCTGTTTGCTTAGTGAACCATTCAAGGCGCGATAGAGTGCTTGAAGGTTCCTAAAAGCAGGAACGTTTGTGTACAGACCTGGAAGATGTAACTGTCCAGAGCACACTCGTCATGAATGGGTAGGATGAAGGACAACAATTGGTCACCAAGAATGTTGAAATAAACGACCTGATTTATATACGTGATATTCATGGTACATTATCATAACATCACAGAAGCGTCTGCAACCTGAGCAGTGCCCTCAACACAGAGCGAGTTAAACAACTCACTGGACTGTCAGTGGCCTTGACACCTCACATCATTTGAAAGACGCGACCGCTCAGAGCACACTGCACTCGTCTCCCCCCCTCCCCCAGCGTTATGTGCCACTGTGAGCGATGGCCTTCTTACAGGTACCGAGCTCCACATCTCCTCTGTGTGCAGCTATTATAGGAAATGTTCGCTTGGAAACTGGTTGATATGGTCCTCGATTGACTGCCAGAGTTACTTAAAGTCCAATTTGAAAACTGTTGCACTTAGAATCAAAGGAGACACCCAACGTATTCCACTCTTCTAAATTTCTCACTACCATGACCAACTCAGATAGCCATCTTGTCTATGATGGATGCAACAATTTTTGAATTTTGATATCTAAAAACTTTTGAAGTTCATGCAGTTACTCCTGTCACCTAACACTTGCTTTAAAATGTTTATGAATGTTCCTAGCTAGGTCGCCCAATCTCTGGGAAAACATTTACAAGCTTCACTAGCACATTTGTGAAGAGAGTAAAATATGAAATAGGAAATAATTGGTTCAGGAAGTTTTTCAGTTAACCGAGTAGCAGCAGCGATTCTTGGACGCTTCATATAATGACAGTCAGCAGAAGGAAATCTTATAATATTGGTTTCAGAAAAGTTGTATTAAAAATGAAAGAATTAGATTAGAATAAAACGTTTTACTTGTTGCACCTTATCATATTCACCGTGCCTAGAGATTATACAAAGGTTCCAAAATTTACGTTCACCTTTATTTGTGTCCTCGTAATATTTTTAGGAGCAGATAGCAAAAACCTGCGTGTTCGCTCTTGTCTTTCTGCAGTCTACTTCCATAATGTAACCATTACGGCCTGTAATTGTAGTGATATTATAATATACTAGCTTATCTTGAGTTACTTAAGTACTCCAGTCCACATGTTTAATTTCATTATTAACTGTGTCACCAGTTTTAATTTTCAGCATATCTAGCTGGGAAGACGCCACATTTCAATGTGGTAGTCATCCGACACTGGCGTGATTTTAGTCCTAATTTAAAATGTTCTTTCTTATAGATTACATGAGCAGCTCCTCCAATCGTTCAAAAATGAGGTCTTAGTTTTTTTAAACCAATCGTTCACCATAGAGCGATTACCGAACAGCGACTTGGAAATTACATTTCCTGAAATTCAGTCTGTCTACATCCTCTGTTTCGTTACTCCAAACACCAATCTGAGACCATCATCTTCATTCTGGTAGCGAAATTCTGAAATAGGCCAGTTGGCGAAAATGGGAGATCAAACTTACATCTTCCATAGCTGTTTGTGATTCTGTTACTGTATTCAGCTGTCTGCTCTGCATTTAACAGCGGAATTCCCATTGGACTCGTAATTTTACCGCCCTTCCTTTTAATTTCACCGAAGGCTGTTTTGACTTTTCTATTTCCTGGGTCACTTCTTCCGCCAATTATTTATCTCTTTTTCGATTTCATCACATTTCATGCAGTCATTCCACTTTAGCTTTCATGCATTTCCTGTTTATTTCATTCCTAAATGACTTGTATTACCTTATTCCTGATTTTGCCTGCACGTTTCTGTACTTCCTCCTTTCGTCAGCAGCTGAAGTATTTCTTCTGTTACCTTCTTTCTGTTTCCTATCAATTACCTTCTTTTTAGCTATGTTTCTCTTTCCAAATTGTGTAGTTCTTCTTTTTATAAATATCCATTCCTCCTCAATTTAATTTCCTTCTGAGCTATTCATCGGCGCTGTAATTATAGCCTCAGAGATCTTCAACCATCTATCTTTATTCATGAGTATTTCTGTATCCCAGTTCTTAGCGCATTATTTCTTCCTCCCCAAATTGTTAATCTTTAGTCTGCTCTTCGTCATTACTAAATTGTGATCTGAGTCTACATCAGCTTCTGCGTGTACCTGATTCTAGTACTGGATTCCATATCTCTTTTGATTTCGGATGCCTGACCATGATGTCATCTAACTGGACTTTTCCCATATTTCCCAGTCTTTTTCTAGTACAGGCCTACCCCTACAACTCGTAAATACTGAACAGAGCCTTCGCTATTACTACCTGAAATCTACTGAAGAGCTCAATTACTCTTTGTCCTCTCTCATTGTTACTGCCAAGCCCATATTGTCCTTTAACATTTTCTTCTATTCCCTCCCCTACAACCGAATTCCAGTTCCTCATGACTATTTTGTTTCCCCTCCCCTTCCGTACTGAATTACCCGTTCAAAACCCTCATATGTGATCTCCATATCTTCATCTTCCGCTTGAAACATTGGCAAGTATATCTGAACTATCGTTGTAGGTGTTGGTTTGCTGTCGATCCTGATGAGGAAAACCAATATTTTAGGCACACTCTATGGTTTGGTTACGTCCGTAGGACACATTTGGGTTGAGGTCTGAGGTGAAGTTTGTATAGTTGTTTGTAATCAACAGGACTGGAAATCATGAACGATGTGTTGTAAATTGCATTGTGTATCAGGATTAAATATATGGATGCTACTATCTAGAAGTAATGGTTTAAATTGTAGCTAATGACGTAAAGAATTCCTGATAACTCCAACCATTCAGTGTTTAGCGTCTTCCCTTTTTATGTACCACGCACTTGGTTCCATTACCTGATTCACTATTCCTTGATACTTCCGGTCTTTAAGGAACCATTTGCACTCGAGCACAGACAATATTTAATTTAGTTAACTTAGATTATATCTATCGATTTTTTGAGACAAGAGAATGCAAAATAAAGTAATTAACACCGCTCTCTTGTCACAGCCAGTAGGCATCAACACACTCTCTTATGTCATTCGTTGTCCTAGAAGGACATAATATTTTGTGTGGCTCCACAATTAGCCATTTGATACTTATTTGCAGAAAAGAGGCGCAGAATCAATAAGTCGCTCTCATTTGTAAATGGTCTGCAATCATTTACCTATAATTTTACGTAAGTGTCATTCATATCGTAATGTATATGTTAAAATGAATATATGTTTTATTTACTCGTATGCTTTTCTCTGTTTTAGTAATTTTAGTCACTCCATTTTCATGATTGAAGCTCAGGTCAGATATTAGACTGTCTACAGAAAATATATAATGAGCCCTGGCTACGTTCCGTACATCTTCGGACGTGCGAAGTTCGATAAATTCACGGCGTAAATTTTAATCTCTCAATTACTTACTCAACCAAACAATCAAACAAGTATTATTATTATTATATTATTACTATTATTATATTATTACTGTTATTATTATTTTAATTTTATTTTATTTGCTAAACTGGCGACTATGTGCCAGGACTCATTATTGTATCTGTACTACAGCTAATTGTTCTTTTTCATGTACATCCTGACCGGGAACAACCCATGTGACGAGAATATGGAAGAAAGCGAATAAAATCTGGAGACAATTTGGACTGGAAATGCAATCTTCGCATCAAGACGACATGTACGGTAAGACGCAGCACTCGCGCATCCACATTTGATTCCAAGCACATTTTTCATTCAAAATTATTTTTCTCAGCATTAAATTCAATATTCAGTTTCCATTCAGTAATTTTTTCCAAATTCCGCGAAATCTCATTATTCAGACGATTACATTTCGATCCAACAATACGCAAGTTACATTGCACAATATGGCCGACATTGTAAAAGATTTAAGCAACATGGCTAGTCACCATTAACACGTATGCTACTTTCGATCTTTAAAGTCATCTCTCAATCATTCTCAGTCATTTAAACACACACATAGGCAGTACATTTTCACACTACGCGTTTAAACAATTTTTTTTTTTGTACACCATTTATTCACGATATGGTAAAAACTCGACACCAGTACACAATGGAACAACAATCAAGTAATGCAAACATGGATACACAGACACATTCAGACACAGAAATTAATACAGACACGCAAACACATCAAAATAATCCGCTACACATACACACAAACGCCGAAAGGAGCAATTCAGAACCAAACATGAGAGACCACGTCACGTCTAATGACGCGGCGGGGGCAAATTCATTTTGCAATCAAAATTTTGCCGCTGTACTGAATTCAATTTTGGAAGGCATATCCAATATTAAGCAAGATAATGACGAAAAATTCACACAATTAATTACAGACAATGCAGCCTTCAGAAATGACATAAAATCAGACTTCGCCACACTGACTCAAAAGGTAGATGAAATTAATACACGTCTTTCCAAACAGGTCGACGATCTTACGGAAAAATTCGAAAATTTAGAGTTACGACAAAGCGACAATGCCAATCACATCCATGACTTGACAAAAACCTATGAAACTATTAATTGCAAATTAGAATCAAACACGCACGCATGTGACGAAATTAATTTAAAGGTGAATACAATAGAAACAAACGTAGCTGACATTCACAAACAGATTCACACAATACAGATAGAGGCTGAACCCCATTTGTCTCGAATTAATTCACAATTTAAAGAATGGACGGCACACAAAGACGAAATTTTTGAAGAATGTATACAAAACAAATTGCCACATATTGTGCACGATTCTGTAGTGGAATACATGAACAACAATAGACAAGTAATCGATGACGATATGCAAACAAAGACAACTCAATGCCAAGCACAACAGAATAGTACACCCACAACACATTTTAACACACACAGAAGAAAATCTCGATTCGGAAATGAACACATGTACACACACGAATTGCAACACTCAAATACACAATACACTGACGCGCATAGCAACAGATACCCATCACCTGAAATACAATACAATTATTCTGATGAAGAACCATGTACACACAGGGAAGAATTCAATGATTACACGGAAAGAAACAGACGAACACGTAACAAAGAAGAAGAAAGTCTATTCAAGCACCGTATATTCCAACCTTTTATACCAGGCAAAAACGCTGTACACCCTGTCATCTTCTTAAAAACTTTTAGGAACGCATTCCCACGTTCGTGGAGCGACCACAAACGCATTGCGTACGTTGTGGATTACATTCAAGGGGACGCTGCTGTCTGGGCTTACCATGAAAGCGACAGATGTGTAACATACGAGCAGTTTGAACGCGCCTTCTTGAATAAGTTTTGGTCACGCACTGTGCAGGAACGCATCCGCAAACAAGTCACTGAACCCGAACACTTCAATCCTAAAAACGGCAACCTGCGCAGATATTTCGAGAAGTACCTGAACATGACACACTTCCTTAATGAACCAGTGAAAGCAAAAGATGTGATCCGATCACTGAAAGCAAGACTTCCTTTTAATATTAAAGAGAAATTACTGTACTTACCGGACGACGATCCTGAATATTTTTTGGAAAAGTTAGATGCTGTTGATTTGCTGTATGAAGAACAAGAACCAACACACAACTCACGCAGTAGGAATCAACATGTCTACATTGCTACATTACCAAACACGCAGCAAAATTCACAACACACAGTAAACATGCAAAACGATCACCACAACTCACAGCTGCACACAAACAACAACTACAACTATACACAGGGAGATAACCCGTACAAAAAACGAAGAAACGACAATTTTAATGCAAGAAGGAATAATGGAAACAACAACGGACACAAAGCCAAACAGAAACACTGGCAAAGAAACAACAACACAGATTACACAAGAAATGGAACACTTACACCGCACTTTAACCAGAACAACAACCAGTATTATGTGAGACAGTGGCAAACGCAGCAACCGCCACCACAAAATCATATTCAGATGCCACAAGGGAATTTTGCACAAACAAGCAACACAAACCAACAAGTGATTTCAGCCAGCCGAAAACAGACAGGCGATTGGCAAAGACAATATCCTAATGTAAATATTATTGAGGTAGCTAATGAAACTACAACTACACTTGCCAATGACCAGACAAATCAGGTAAACTAGAACCAGTCATTACTGAGCCCCAGGTCGTGACTGAGGAACATTTGGGGGGCAACTTCAATTTAGAAACTATGTTTGAATACACACTTGCTAGTGAAACTGTGAAACAAGAAAAATTAACATTTACACAACAAAAGTTGCCTACACTATTCTTAAGATATAATGAAAGTGGAAACTTAGCTGATGATCTGATAAATGACAACACACAATGTCACAATGTAAAGAAAAGATTTGTACTGTCTTCCACCTCAGGCATTGTAGGAGGTATACCTACTAACATAATTATTGATACAGGAGCTGCTGTCAGTGTGATTTCTTACAATTTTTATACTATGATGAAGAAAACTTCTAAGATACCAGAGTTCCCAGTTCAAAACTGTTTAATATTAACTGCATTAGGTAATAAGTCAAGTAGAGTAAATAAGCAGGTATTTGTGACTGTTAATATGGGAAATGGAATCGTACAATGGCCTTTCCTAGTTGTCCAAAGCCTTGCTGCCAATTGTATATTGGGTATTGATTTTCTTTGTGAGAAGGACTGTACTATAGACTTCTCCAAAGGCATTTGTTATTTTAAGTATGAAGGCAGAGACATAGTTTTGAACTTGGACACTCGACTAGTAGACCATAAAAAGCACTGTTCTGGCTACAAGATACAGATTATACGTGAGACTGACATAGATTCCACACAACAACCTGTATCGCACAGTGAGATAGTGAATGATGTACTTACACAAATTAATTCTGAGTTATCAGAATGTGATGCTATTAATGAAGAGGACAGATCCCAGCTTAAACATATTTTACTTAAGAATAAGGATGTTTTCACTAGTAAGCCAGGTAGGATCAACACATATATGTATACGATTGAAGTCAAGCCTCACCAAATCTATTACCACAAGTCATACAATGTACCTCTAGCTCTGCGACCTGCAGTTTGGGAAGAACTAAAGAAAATGATTACATGGAATATTATAGAACCATCAACATCTCCATATTGTAGCCCTTTGCATGTAGTGAAAAGACACAATGGATGTATCAGGTTAGTATTAGATGCAAGAGCTATCAACCAAATTATCTTACCTGTGAGGACACAACCAGAAAATCTTGACGAACAACTTCAGAAATTCTTGGATGCAAAATATTTCTCTACAATAGACCTTAAAAATTCGTTTCGGCAGGTGCCAATAAGCAAAGAATCTAGAAAATATACAGCCTTTATGTTTGGTGGCAGAACTTATCAATTTTGTGTATTACCATTTGGCCTAAATGTAAGCTCAGGAGTATTCATTACTGCACTAAACTCTGTACTCGGTGATGATTTACTAGAAACTGTTACACACTATGTGGATGACATACTGATTGCCTCAAAAACCTGGAAGGAACACACTGATACCCTGAACACTTTACTATACAGATTCACACAAGCTGGTATCACTGCCAATACTTGTAAATCTAGATTTGCTTGTTCTGAGATCAAATACCTAGGACACATCATCAACACACAAGGCATTAAACCTGACCCTTCAAAATTAGATGCTATCAGACATTTCCCCAATCCCACTACAAAGAAACAGTTAAAATCATTTCTCGGTCTATGCTCATTTTTCAGACGATTCATACCTAAACAGTTACTCAATAGCAGATACTTACTAAACTTATTAAAGAAGAACCAGGTATGGATTTGGAACCAAGACTGTGAAAATGACTTTACTAAAATCAAAGAAGCCTTAGTAAATTCTAACATGCTGGAACATCCAGACTTCAATTTGAACTTTTGTATTGCTTGTGATGCATCAAACATTGGTTTCGGATGTTGTTTATTCCAACTTGTTAAAACAGAAACTTCAGAACATATTAAGATCATTGGTTTTGCCAGTCGGACTTTAACGGAATGTGAAAGATCTTACTCCACCACAGAATTGGAAATATTATCTATTATATGGGCATTTAAAAAGTTTAATTATTATCTGTATGGAAGACACACCATTATATACACTGACCACCAAGCACTTACCTTCCTTTTGTCATGTAAACTCATTCATCCTAGACTTACACGATGGGCACTTGCATTACAGAATTACTCTTTTGAAATCAAGCACATCAAGGGAAAAGACAACATAATAGCTGACACACTTTCAAGACTACCGCAAGGATTACACCATAACAATACAGACTTTGAGAACACACACGATTACAAAATACTACTCATGCAAGACAAACAGTTTACACAATACTACATAGACCTATGCAAGAACATGGCAACACTACAAGATTCAGATCCACACTGGTACAAAGTAAAACAAATTGTAGTACAACAACACAATGACACTTTACAAGACAGATACATGTTACACAACAACATACTTTTCTACAAAAGACACACAAATGCTACTAACTGGTGCGTTTGCATACCACAAGATTCTGTGTACAAACTCATTGCACACACTCACACAGTTTGGGGACACTACGGAACAAAGAAATGTCTAAACAAGTTACAAATGTATTGCTATTTTCCAAACATGAGAAGAAAAATACATGATGTTATCAGCAAATGTCTCATCTGTCAAAAATCCAAGCCACAAAATCAATCCACCAAAACAGATTTGCACTCGATCTTACCCACTGGACCTAGAGAGATACTTTGTACAGATGTTAGCGGACCTCATCCAACTAGCATCGGTGGTTGTAAATACATTCTAGCATTTTATGACATATTTTCTAAGCACATCAAACTTTTTGCCATTAAGTCACCCACAGCAAACACCATCATCAGAAGATTCACAAATGATTACATGCCATACTGTGGAAAACCTAAAGCCATTCTATCAGATAATGCCACGTATTATGCAGGATTCATCTGGAGAAAATTTCTAAAGGACAATAACATTAAGAGTATCTTTATTTCAAAGTTTCATGCATCAGCCAACCCTTGTGAGAGAATTTTTAGAGAATTAAATAGATTCATGAGAACTTATACCTCAACACAGCACACAAACTGGATACATTACCTAGCACTTTTTGAGGAAATACACAACAATTTAAATATATACAACACACCCTATACTCCCAGAGAAATCATGTTTGACACAAAGGAAACTAATGAATGGAGCAACCCACTACCAAAATTTTCTGACACCAAACCTTCACATGAAGAAAAGGTAAGGGAAGTACTCATTGCAATTACTGAACAAGCTGACATTAGAAATAAGAACTATGGTGCTAATCTGAAAAGAAGGCAAAACTTTACAATAGGCATGCAAGTTTTACTTAAGACCCACTACAAATCGTCATCACCTCTAAAACGTAATGTCAAGTGGCGTTCATTATATGAAGGTCCTTACACAATCATTGATATACCACACCCTGGAGCATATCTGCTACAAAACCCCAAGAATAAGAGAATTTTAGGTTTGTACCCTCACAAAGATTTGAAAACTTTTAGCGCTTAGCAGAGTATCCTGATACAACAACAAGGTAAGTCACATCTGGTACTTCAAGCTGGAAGAAGAAGAAGATATATAATCTTAAGTATCTACATATTACAGCACCAGCAACAACAGCAGCAGCAAGAAGATAAGACACAGGAAGAACTAACAATTTTCATGCAAAGCACAGTTACTGATTATATTTATTAATACCCTGCAGACAAGCTGACAGACTAAATGACTGGAGACAATTCCTGCCCTGCACCTGATATATTAATTGGCATGATAGACACTTGATTTGCTATTCACACTCACACCACAATCCACATGAACACAACATGCACAAAAAACACTGTACAGGAAATGACATGTGAGATTAATTGAGCAAGGCTATATATATATATATTTTATTTTAATTGTAAATGATACTTTGTGCATGTGCTAATTTGGAATTGATTGTGGATGTGACGTGTCGTGTCTTATTGTAATCATGACTTTTCAGGACAGATCATCTCCAAGATGTTTTCTAACCTACTATGAAAGTTTATGTTGCAGGAAACATTTAATGAAGAAGAACACTTATTGTGTAGTTCTGATGTAAAGGAAAATACACTTAAAATACATGATGTTATCAGCAAATGTCTCATCTGTCAAAAATCCAAGCCACAAAATCAATCCACCAAAACAGATTTGCACTCGATCTTACCCACTGGACCTAGAGAGATACTTTGTACAGATGTTAGCGGACCTCATCCAACTAGCATCGGTGGTTGTAAATACATTCTAGCATTTTATGACATATTTTCTAAGCACATCAAACTTTTTGCCATTAAGTCACCCACAGCAAACACCATCATCAGAAGATTCACAAATGATTACATGCCATACTGTGGAAAACCTAAAGCCATTCTATCAGATAATGCCACGTATTATGCAGGATTCATCTGGAGAAAATTTCTAAAGGACAATAACATTAAGAGTATCTTTATTTCAAAGTTTCATGCATCAGCCAACCCTTGTGAGAGAATTTTTAGAGAATTAAATAGATTCATGAGAACTTATACCTCAACACAGCACACAAACTGGATACATTACCTAGCACTTTTTGAGGAAATACACAACAATTTAAATATATACAACACACCCTATACTCCCAGAGAAATCATGTTTGACACAAAGGAAACTAATGAATGGAGCAACCCACTACCAAAATTTTCTGACACCAAACCTTCACATGAAGAAAAGGTAAGGGAAGTACTCATTGCAATTACTGAACAAGCTGACATTAGAAATAAGAACTATGGTGCTAATCTGAAAAGAAGGCAAAACTTTACAATAGGCATGCAAGTTTTACTTAAGACCCACTACAAATCGTCATCACCTCTAAAACGTAATGTCAAGTGGCGTTCATTATATGAAGGTCCTTACACAATCATTGATATACCACACCCTGGAGCATATCTGCTACAAAACCCCAAGAATAAGAGAATTTTAGGTTTGTACCCTCACAAAGATTTGAAAACTTTTAGCGCTTAGCAGAGTATCCTGATACAACAACAAGGTAAGTCACATCTGGTACTTCAAGCTGGAAGAAGAAGAAGATATATAATCTTAAGTATCTACATATTACAGCACCAGCAACAACAGCAGCAGCAAGAAGATAAGACACAGGAAGAACTAACAATTTTCATGCAAAGCACAGTTACTGATTATATTTATTAATACCCTGCAGACAAGCTGACAGACTAAATGACTGGAGACAATTCCTGCCCTGCACCTGATATATTAATTGGCATGATAGACACTTGATTTGCTATTCACACTCACACCACAATCCACATGAACACAACATGCACAAAAAACACTGTACAGGAAATGACATGTGAGATTAATTGAGCAAGGCTATATATATATATATATATTTTATTTTAATTGTAAATGATACTTTGTGCATGTGCTAATTTGGAATTGATTGTGGATGTGACGTGTCGTGTCTTATTGTAATCATGACTTTTCAGGACAGATCATCTCCAAGATGTTTTCTAACCTACTATGAAAGTTTATGTTGCAGGAAACATTTAATGAAGAAGAACACTTATTGTGTAGTTCTGATGTAAAGGAAAATACACTTAAAATACATGATGTTATCAGCAAATGTCTCATCTGTCAAAAATCCAAGCCACAAAATCAATCCACCAAAACAGATTTGCACTCGATCTTACCCACTGGACCTAGAGAGATACTTTGTACAGATGTTAGCGGACCTCATCCAACTAGCATCGGTGGTTGTAAATACATTCTAGCATTTTATGACATATTTTCTAAGCACATCAAACTTTTTGCCATTAAGTCACCCACAGCAAACACCATCATCAGAAGATTCACAAATGATTACATGCCATACTGTGGAAAACCTAAAGCCATTCTATCAGATAATGCCACGTATTATGCAGGATTCATCTGGAGAAAATTTCTAAAGGACAATAACATTAAGAGTATCTTTATTTCAAAGTTTCATGCATCAGCCAACCCTTGTGAGAGAATTTTTAGAGAATTAAATAGATTCATGAGAACTTATACCTCAACACAGCACACAAACTGGATACATTACCTAGCACTTTTTGAGGAAATACACAACAATTTAAATATATACAACACACCCTATACTCCCAGAGAAATCATGTTTGACACAAAGGAAACTAATGAATGGAGCAACCCACTACCAAAATTTTCTGACACCAAACCTTCACATGAAGAAAAGGTAAGGGAAGTACTCATTGCAATTACTGAACAAGCTGACATTAGAAATAAGAACTATGGTGCTAATCTGAAAAGAAGGCAAAACTTTACAATAGGCATGCAAGTTTTACTTAAGACCCACTACAAATCGTCATCACCTCTAAAACGTAATGTCAAGTGGCGTTCATTATATGAAGGTCCTTACACAATCATTGATATACCACACCCTGGAGCATATCTGCTACAAAACCCCAAGAATAAGAGAATTTTAGGTTTGTACCCTCACAAAGATTTGAAAACTTTTAGCGCTTAGCAGAGTATCCTGATACAACAACAAGGTAAGTCACATCTGGTACTTCAAGCTGGAAGAAGAAGAAGATATATAATCTTAAGTATCTACATATTACAGCACCAGCAACAACAGCAGCAGCAAGAAGATAAGACACAGGAAGAACTAACAATTTTCATGCAAAGCACAGTTACTGATTATATTTATTAATACCCTGCAGACAAGCTGACAGACTAAATGACTGGAGACAATTCCTGCCCTGCACCTGATATATTAATTGGCATGATAGACACTTGATTTGCTATTCACACTCACACCACAATCCACATGAACACAACATGCACAAAAAACACTGTACAGGAAATGACATGTGAGATTAATTGAGCAAGGCTATATATATATATATATATTTTATTTTAATTGTAAATGATACTTTGTGCATGTGCTAATTTGGAATTGATTGTGGATGTGACGTGTCGTGTCTTATTGTAATCATGACTTTTCAGGACAGATCATCTCCAAGATGTTTTCTAACCTACTATGAAAGTTTATGTTGCAGGAAACATTTAATGAAGAAGAACACTTATTGTGTAGTTCTGATGTAAAGGAAAATACACTTAAAAGGAAAACTTTATTAAAAAGGGGAAAAGACCTATAAAAGAGAATGGATTTTCTGAATGTATCACAATACACTGAACCTATAAGATAATTTTTTCTATGTCTGACCCATATGTACTTGTAAATATCTAGTTTAATGCAACTGAAAAATGTAAAATATGTATATGTATTACCAAACAATGTAATGTAAATGTATACGTACACGTTTCACAGAAAATTTTTTATATCTATGTAAACATGTAACAGAAAACTGTACTCAAAATGAAGTGATATTTGTTATGTTTTGTGCTCTCTGTTGTGAACGAACATTTTGTTTTGCAACGAACAATGTATGAACAAGTTGTGTGCAAACATTTAAAAAAAAAACGGTTCACTGCGCTCATGATGGGACACTATAGGTGACGTGAGTCGCAAAACCACGGCACACTTTTCGACGAAACGACGACACAATATCCAGGAGACGACATACGCCTTTTGGAAGACGAAATTGGAGGTTATTGAGTAGACGTAACACGGACTGGTCAGTATGGAACCACTGACACCATGTATTCCTACCAAGACGAAACCACATTTTAACTACGTCTTCCAAAGCACGCTTCATTGCGAGATTATTGATCTCCAACTTGTTTCTTCAAGAACTTTCGTCTCAATGTAAACAAAACGTGTGACACGTGACATTTATTTTAAAATGCAAAGACTTTAGCACAGTATAAACCTTTACTACCAAGTGACATTCTAAAGAGAATATGTTCACATATCTTTGAAAATGCACAAAACCATTAATTAATTTTATTTATTGAATGAACATGAGTAATAACATTTTGAAGTGAAAGAGAACATCGGACTATATGCCCAACAATTTATTACAAGGTAACAGCACAAGTGAATACGAACTGTGAAATTTGTTATACTCCATGTAAAACCGCAATCGAATAAAAAGAGCAGTGATAGCTCTGAGCCAGTGCACTGCACTCTGGTACTGGAGTTCCCAGGTTCAATACCGCTCGGAATCAAATGTTTTTATTTTTTCTTTTCACTTTCGATTATCTTGTATGTAAATATTATTTATGTATTTGTATAGATGTATGACATTTATGATATTATATGTATGTTGAATCTGTGAAACATGATACGTAACAACTTATGATTCATAACATGATAAATAAAGAAAATACGTCAACAAATTGCTCAGCTGCAGGTGGTACACCTTTGCCTTCGCAATTTGGGGGGCAGTTTAAGGAACCATTTGCACTCGAGCACAGACAATATTTAATTTAGTTAACTTAGATTATATCTATCGATTTTTTGAGACAAGAGAATGCAAAATAAAGCAATTAACACCGCTCTCTTGTCACAGCCAGTAGGCATCAACACACTCTCTTATGTCATTCGTTGTCCTAGAAGGACATAATATTTTGTGTGGCTCCACAATTAGCCATTTGATACTTATTTGCAGAAAAGAGGCGCAGAATCAATAAGTCGCTCTCATTTGTAAATGGTCTGCAATCATTTACCTATAATTTTACGTAAGTGTCATTCATATCGTAATGTATATGTTAAAATGAATATATGTTTTATTTACTCGTATGCTTTTCTCTGTTTTAGTAATTTTAGTCACTCCATTTTCATGATTGAAGCTCAGGTCAGATATTAGACTGTCTACAGAAAATATATAATGAGCCCTGGCTACGTTCCGTACATCTTCGGACGTGCGAAGTTCGATAAATTCACGGCGTAAATTTTAATCTCTCAATTACTTACTCAACCAAACAAACAAACAAGTATTATTATTATTACAAATTGTTACTATTATTATTATTACTATTATTACTATTATTATTATTATAATTTTTCTTATTTGCTAAAGGTCATATACTGAAAATCGATTCCTTCTATATGTTTCATCACTTCGATTCAGCATCTGTTCATTAAATACTCGATGTACCCATCTTCAGCGTTATTCACCATAGGCTGCTGCCCCTCTTGGGAACCCCATGTTGGTCTGGCTCCTTTATAGACGCCTTTTCCATGTTGTTGCATCTACACTGCATCACTGAGGTAATGCCGCCACCCCACGGCGGTCTTTTCGCTAAACAATGCAGGTGGAGGCGGGATTGGACTAATTTAGTTTACAACGTTGAATATTTTACTTAGTGCACAAAGGACATTGGGGTACAACAGTTTCGCAAGCTCTCCTTTGCAGTGATAATCTCCAGGTAAGATTTGCTACTCTGATATCTATATGTCTACTTAATCCCCTTGTTTGTCAGCCTCTGCTGCTGGCGCGCTGCCATGATTGCGTAAGCCAGCCTCGCGCGATGGGGTCAAAGGTCAAGCGCTCAGAGAGCGGACGTGACATGCTGTTACCAACTCTATGCCGACAGATCCTAGATGTACGCTTACAGGTTTTCAGCTACGCTACAGATCTTTTGGCTACGCTACAGATCAATTTATTTGTGAAAATACAAAGTACAGTCTCCAACAAATTTACATACTCACAAACACCTTTGCCTTTACACCATATATACACAGATTCATTTACAGATATCTTACGTCTACTTCTAGTATACAGGGTTAGTGGGGAAGGTGAGGTATATACAGATTTTCCGAAGTCTTTATTAGCCATTTCTCCAATATTGTATGTCCTGTAGGCGATGATGTCCCGATCGACGAAACTCTCGAGACCACCCGACTTAGCGTGATAAAGCGAGCGAACAGGCCCCAGCCTGCTCATTCGCGCTGCTGCAGCTGCACGAGCAACAGCATTGAACGCTGCCAAGATGCCATACAGAAGGTACCGTCGACGTTCTCGTCAAACAGTCTACAAGACTATTGAAAACATTGAAATGACAACATCTGCCGCTGACAAGAAGAAGAATACAGTGAAGAACATATCTGCTGTCGAACTTATTGAGGGGCCCTGTGTCTTCCATGGATGTAGACTGAATTTTAGTATTGATATCAACGATACGTTCACGCATGGGAATGGATGGCTGACTGTCGCAATTGTACGTGGAGGTAGCGGTGTTCCAGCAGTCGGTGGTCTCGAGAGTTTCGTCGATCGGGACATCATCGCCTACAGGACATACCATATTGGAGAATTGGCTAATAAAGACTTCGGAAAATCTGTATATACCTCACCTTCCCCTCTAACCCTGTATACTAGAAGTAGACGTAAGATATCTGTAAATGAATCTGTCTATATATGGTGTAAAGGCAAAGGTGTTTGTGAATATGTAAAATTTGTTGGAGACTGTTCTTTGCATTTTGTTGTTGTATAAATTTGTCGAATTATGTATATGTATTTGTAGATGTAGAGTTCAAACTTAATGAAGTGGTTACCAATAGGTGTAGCTATTCGAAACACAGCAAATTTATTTTAGATTGTTTATAGGTATTTTCCATGAAGCCCATGATGACACGTGTAACATGTAAGCGACAAACCATGTCACGCCGTACAATTAGGAGTGTGTGTAAAGTAACCGACGCTTCAGAAATGGGCGAATAGTTTTCGGCGAATGTGGCATATACACAAGGTATTTCGCATAACCTCACGAAAAGAAATCCTTGGGTGTCAGGCGCAGAGGCCTAGGTGGCAGAGAACGCACTGCCGCCATGGCAAGGACAACGGATTCAACGTTTTGGGGGGTGCTGATTCAAAAGTGTGCAGTGCCTTCCGATTCTCTACTCTTCCACAACGATGAAAATTCTGAATTTTATCTTTCGTCTTCTGTACTGCTTATCGACGTACCGGCAAGAGTCGCCTGCAGTAACGTGTCACCACTGCAGTGAGTTTGGGTTTGTCTGTGCGCTGCACCCCCTACTGTGTGGATGCGGCCCGTGTCCCCCGCTGGCCTCCCTCGCGCTGTGTTGTTGTGACGCCCACAGCCGGGCTGGCGGAAACTGGAAGCGGCTCAGACCGCAAACGGGATGTTAGCTGCCCGCTGACCGCTAACCGCATGCAATCGCAGTGAAGACATGACGCACTTCCCACACACACACACACACGTAAACGCGTCGAGTATTCCTGGCGCACATCCGTAATGGTCCAAATACGCAAATACTACTTGGAGGCGAGAAATCGCGATCCTCCGTTAGTAGCTTCCCGCAGATCGAGAGATTTATACCAAATATATTAATAAGCGACGGTACTAATCTCCTATTGCGCACAGATCAGGTCACTATTCAAGAAGAAAGGAAAAAAGCATGGGAAACTTAAAACAACGGAATATCACCAAGATTGGCAATGTGTTATAAAAACTCAAAATTTTGCGCGGACTTTCATGCGAGATGCTTTAAATAGCTTCCACAACGGAGCTTTGCCTACACATCTGGTGAAAAACCCAAAGAGATTCTGGTCGTATGTAAAGTACATCAGAGACAAGACATAATCGGTGCCATCTCAGTATGATGACAGTGGTTATGTTACTGATCAAAGTGCCGCTAAAGCGGAGTCACGAAATGCGGTAAATATTACAAAATTCGGTCAATAACAGCAGCCGACTTCAGTAAGAAGTAGATATCCTCGATGTAGAGTAGCAACTTAAACCACTTAATAAAGGCAACTTTTCCGGCCGAATTGTATACCAGTCACGACCCCTTACGCGTATGGTGGTATATATTTAGAAATAATCTACAACCACTAACTCGACAAAGTATCAGCCCCTAATGAATGGAAAGTTCTACACGTCACACCAACAGTCACGAAAGCAAACAGGAGTAATTCCCTGAATTATTGTCCCATACCAGCAACGTCGATCTGCAGTAGGATTTAGAACATACACTGGGTTCGAACATTATTAATTGTCTCGAAGAAAACGGTCTATTGAGACATACTCACCAGCGATTCAGTAAATATCGTTCTTGTGAGGCACACCTAGCTCTTTTCTCATTCATAGTAACGAGTGCTATCGACAACGCACTTTGAACTTGTTGTTTTCTTGATTTCCAGAAGGCTTTTGATACCATTTCTCAGAAACGGCTTGTAATCATTTTGCAAACCCATTGAATTTTGTCCTAGTTGTGCGACTGGATCCGTCATTTGCTGGCGGAAGGGTCACTGGGCGTACTAACTGATGGAAAGTCATCGAGTAAAACAGAAATGGAATTAGGGGTACGAAAGGGAAGGGTTATAAACCGTCTGCCGTCCCTAATCTGTATAAACGATTTAGGAGACAATTTGAACAGCTTTGTCAGAGTTTTTGCACGTTATTCTGCCGTTAACCCTCTAGTAAATTTGTCATAAAATCAAAACCAATCGCCAAATGCTAATTTATTTAGCCGAAAGTGACAACTGACTCCAAACAATGCACAGAGGTAGGTCATGCACATGAATACGAAAAGAAATCCTTCACGTACCGGATACGTAATAAATCACACAAATATAAAAACTGTCAGTTCAACTAAATACCTAGGAATTACAGTTACGAACTATTCGAATTGGAACGATGTTACAGAAAATGTTGTCGGAAAAGGAACCACAGACTGCGTT
This sequence comes from Schistocerca cancellata, assembly GCF_023864275.1. Classification (NCBI taxonomy): domain Eukaryota; kingdom Metazoa; phylum Arthropoda; class Insecta; order Orthoptera; family Acrididae; genus Schistocerca; species Schistocerca cancellata. The sequence goes on from NC_064631.1 coordinate 733,693,478, forward strand.
TCGCTGGAGTCCCTAATCTTGTTAGCATTGTTAGTTCATCTACATTCCAACTTATAGTTCTAATACCCAGTGTGAAATTGGAAGTGCTGTTACTCGTGATGAGATTTGATACACCTGCCTGCCTGATCCTGGAGCGCTGCGGACCTCAGTCGTAACGGCGGCCGGCCATTCCGCGTCCGGCGGTGTTGGGTAGGTGCCCCTCAGCCTTTGTTGGTTTGTTTATTGACTATTTCGGTCCCTAATAAATTCGCTCATAATCTTGCGTGATACCTCGTTTGCCAAACTATTTAGGATATGATAGGTGTCAGCACGTCGTATCATGGAGAAGATGTCACCTAACTGTACCCCCATGACTTCCCTGGTCTTTTTGATCTTTCCTTTGTTTATCCAGTACCATGCTGCCTGCTCCTGTATATTGATGTCTAATGGATACAGCCCCATTAACACCCCCCCCCCCCCGAGTAGGAGTTCGATATGCCCCAACAGAGCATAACAGCATATTCCTCTGCACCCTTCTCACGGTCATGGCAGGCCTCGTGAGCCTGTGTGCCCAGACCCCACACCTGTATCCTACTATTGATGTTGAAATACTATTGTGATAGAGTTTAGTGAGATTGGGTTTCAGATGGAATCTTTTATGACCTATGTTGATGAGATTGTTTAAAACTTGTAGGGCTCTTTGAGATATGGTGTCTATATCTGATGTATAATTCCATTTTTCATCAATTACAACCCCTAGATATCTGGCCTCGCGGCGCCGAAGAACTGGTGATTCTTTCACTCTAACGGTTGGATTTCTAATCAGGCTACCTTTCAGCAATAGAAATGTGGATCTGTGTGGTACAATTCTTATTTTCACTTCGTGGCACCATTCTAAAAGTGATGTTATTGTTTTTTCCACTTTCGGTTCTAGGTCTTCACAGCTATGGCCACCAACCAGCAGGAGGTCATCTGCATAAGCTGTCACGTCTAGTACGTCCTAGCTGAGATATAATTTCTCTAGCAGCGGTTCTATATTTACATTCCAAGAGAGTGTCCCCAGAACAGATCCATGGGCAACCCTTCGTCATGGTTTTACTTATTTTCCCGCTAGGCGATGATAACCAAACCTCCCTGTCCTCGTAACAGCTCCTCAGAGAGCCACAGTGGGGCCCTGAGCACTCCTTCTCACACAAGGGGGAGAAGAGCGAAGGCCACCACAGGTTGTCAAAAAATGGCTCTGAGCACTATGAGACTCAACTGCTGTGGTTATCAGTCCCCTAGAACTTATAACTACTTAAACCTAACTAACCTAAGGACATCACACACATCCATGCCCGAGGCAGGATTCGAACCTGCGACCGTAGCAGTCGCACGGTTCCGGACTGCGCGCCTAGAACCGCGAGATCACCGCGGCCGGCACAGGTTGTCGAAGGCGCCACTGATGTCCACCAAGATGCCTGTCACATACTTGCGTGGGGCTGAGCTGCAGACCTCAACCGCCAGGGCAGTTGCGTCAGACACTTATTGCCCAGCCAAAAGCTAAACTGCCTGTTACTCATCCCGCGCAGTATCCTGTGTATCGCCAGACTGTCAGCCAAAAATTCTCTATTAATTTCCCCAGGATATCTAGGAGACATATCGGCCTGTAGGAATTGGCTTCCTTATGGTCCTTATCGTTTCCTTTCTTTATAATTACCAAATTTACCCTTTTCCCAATTTTCGGAAATTTACCAAGCCTTAGGCATTCATTGAAGAGCCCTGTCAGAGGTCCTATTAGCTGAGGGGGGAGGAATTGTACAACCTCTGCTACTATGCCATCTGGCTTTGGAGCCTTCCCTCTTCTGAAAGATTTAGTTTGTACTGCCACTTCTTCCTTCTAAAAGGGATACACTATGGTGTTGTTACTCTACTCTACATGGTGTTCCCTACAGAAATGGCATTGAATCTCATTGTCCTCATTCTCCTCATCATCTGGTAACAGAATCTGTAGAACGACCTCGGCAGACTCCTGCCAGGACTCTGTCATTTGGTCGCCATCTCTGATTGTCGAGAGAACCTTGAGAGATCTTATTTTTTCTCTCTGACCAACTTATAGGGACCTCCCCTACGGGCAGTGGCCAGTTGGTGCAGCACATATCTTTCCCAGCTTTTAACCCTAACCCCCTCAGTTCTTTATGGAAGACCTTTCTGGCTGCCCTGTATCGCTGCAGCCAGAACTGTTTTTCTTGCCAGACGACACTTCGCTGGTAATACTTCCTCGCCTGTCTCACAGACTGGCGCATACGTTGTAGTTCGGCAGTCCATGGTGATGGGGAGGCCGCAATGGCTCTCCTCCTGGCTGGTACAGCAGCTTTCACCGCTCTAACTACAGACCCCACCATCTTTTCAGCATCCCTATCAACGTCTACATCACCCTCGGGCAACAGATGAATGTCACACTCCTGAGCTAGGCATTACCAACATGTCTTATTGAAGTTGTATTGGATCTCCCACCCCAGGTCCCAGTGGCACTCCTTGACACTAAGGCTAAACACAATCAGATTATGGTCGTTGTGACTTTATCTAGGACTCTCCAGTTCGATGTTGCAGATGGAACTGGGTGTTGACAGGATGACATCTACGTTTTTTTCCAAATCCACCTCCACCTCTATAGGTGTGGGGATTCCCTCATCTGTTTGCCAAAACTAATTCTGAAGCCATGATTAACTCTTCAGCCTCCTCCCCATTTGCATCTCTAGTGCCGCCCTAACATAGGGGCGATTTGGCATCCATATCGGCGGTTACAATAATCTTTTGCTCCCACAATGCCGTGGTGACTCGAGTGAGATGATCCAAGAAGACGTCAAAACTACATCTATATTGGAAGTACATGTTAATGATGTACACTAGTCTTACAGGTGATTGTAATTCCACGATGTTGCAGTGGCTATTTGATAATTGTGCTATGGTAGCAACTCGTAAGGCCTTATTTGCTACAATTATAGCTGCTTTTGGCTCCTCCCCAGTGTATATTACGTGCCAAGTGGCAGCCATATAGGAGATTTGTCCAGCTTGGGAGTATGGCTCCTACAAGCAGATTATATCCAGCCTCCATTCCTCCACTGCCCTTGGCACTTCCTGAATGACCTAGCGACTATTATCTGTCCAATCATTATTTCACTGGACATTATGGAAAGTAAGTATGTACGTTACAATCAGGTCAGGTCTTTTTCCAATCTAACGCAATGTGTCCGTTTGCTGGACACACTGTATTTAAATCTCCTCCAAATCAAATCTTTCATCTCGTCTTTCAAAAACCTTTTCAATGGGGTCACGCAGGGCTCTGAAGTCAGTGGGGAGATTCATCGACTTGAGTTGTATCCTGTCTACAGACTCCATTGCCGAGAGGGTGACCTTTCTACCATATTTGTACCCTATGTATACGTCGTGCAAGTCAAGCTATAAGTTTGGCTACACTCTTCTCGGGTCTGCTCCCATAGCTCTTTGTGCTGCCTGCAGCTGCATCGTGCTGGTAGCAGTGCTTTCCTGTAGTATTTGTTATGAAAGTCCTTCTTGTACGGGAATGGCACTGTTTATTGTACTAGCATGTGGGCTGTTGTCTAATACTGGGCTGCGTTGGATTATGACTGGTCAGCCCACTGCCACTGGTCGCCCAACATATCTTTCCACTTCATCAGTTTGAGTAGGCCCCCAGATGAGGGAGGAGGAGAAACCAATAGGTGCCTGAGAGACTTTCTTTTTTTGGCTCTCCTGGTCTCAGTGACACCATTAGCCATAATCTATTCTGGAAATTAGGTGCTGTTCCAACATTTTATAGGTTGGGCAATTTGTACCAAATGCACCACAGGTCTTTTTGCCCCTATGCATGCATGGTATACAGACGCCTGGTTTATTGTAGTTTTTTCCTAAGTGGTTCTCGGCTTTGACTTTGAGCATGCAGGCCTCCTGCTACAGTATTTGTGTATGTGATCTATGTCTCCGCAATTGTGGCAATGAGGTACCACGAGGTATACCAAGAGGTAATTTTTGATGTGTATGGCATGGAACCCTACCTAATCCTTTTCCAGAGCTGTTAGTTTCTTCCACAGGGCCCCTGAGACCTCCGTGACACGATGGACTACATCTCGGTCCCTAGGTCCTGTCCTCAATCTTAGCTCGAAATCTTTCATAAAGGTATTTATGCCCATGTCAGCTAATAACTTGTTTTTATCATCCTCTGTATCAGCATCAACTATGATTACATTTTTAGTTGCCTTAACTCCATTAATTTTAATTTTTTCTCTGACCTGATTTACTGTAGTGGTGAATATCTCCTGAACTTTCTTGACATCTTGGCCAGGCATTGGTCTTAAAAAGACTGCCGTGTCTGGCCATTTGCAGACCTTGACCATGGTGTCCTCCATTAACTAGGCCTTTGGTCCTGCTTGTGCAACCACACCAGCCCATGTTTTGACTGCTTGATTTTTTAGTCTTACATTTTCCTCTTCTAGCTCCTCAAATCTGCCTTCTAACTTGGCATTGACAATTGCCCATGCCACCAGCTCATTTTTGATGGCCCAGACTGCGTTCTGACTAATTTTACGTTTTTAATATTTTGATCTAGGAACTGAGTTATCCTTGTATGCCTATCCATGATACTATCCTCCATCGCCTGACCCAGGCCATCTTGTGGCGAGGGAGGGGCTGGCATTGAAACCCTTATGGGCGCACCAGAATCGCTTGTCTCTTCAGTATCCATCATCTCTTGGCAAGCGAAAATGATTGGGAACCGCATCTCTTAACCTGGACCGACTCCTCTGGCATGGGTGGGGGGACTAAACTGCAGCTCCACCGCCGGCCTCGCCTGTAGACCGAGGATCCCTCAGCTGCCGGGTTCAATGCCTTGTTACCAGCACACTTGTCCCTTCAGTACTTGTTCACCGCCGATTTCACTCGTCCTGCATCGGCAAGTACAGCCCGCAGTCCGAAGAGGTAGACGCACTTCCCGCCCTTCGACCCGTACTGGTCAGAGCTTCCACCTTGCGGCCAACAACCCACTCCTACTCAGGTGGTGGGCTGGTCACGCAGTTGTTCGGGGGTGTGGACCCATTTAGCCTAACCCTGGCTGTGTTACCACCCCGTGGGCTTGGCAGAACACGCCTCGGAAGACAGAGGAGTGGCGAGGCACACTTGCCGACCTGGGGTAAGATTTCACGACAGCAAACCAGGCCACCAGCAGCAGAGACACAGACGGTGGTACGTCCCTGTGTTCTGGGGAGCAGCAGCGCCGGGCGGGTGCAGCACGCCGCAGCCAAGGCCAGCAACGTGCCGCACCGGCCCTACACTGCCACTCAGCCCAGAACCAAGAAATGACAGATGTTGTGTCCCTTTTCGCAGCTCCCTCTGCGCCATGCACCATTTGCTTTCGCCTTGGGTTGGGAGACTCTTAACGTCATCCAGGACATGAACTGCAGCACCCAGGCCGCAGGGTTCCAGAATCGTCGTTAGAATTACCCTCATACCCTCGCCCAACTGCTGCGCTCAACTCAGGAGGAACAGTAGGTGTGCCTCTCGTAACGCAGCTTTCCCCGCGCCACACACCCTTTGCTTTCGCCTCGTGTTGGTGGTGCTTAACGTCCCACCATGGCGAGAGTAATGAGTCCTTCCTTGACATCTTCTGAAATTTTGCTCTGCAGTATGGGACCATCTGCTGACCGAGTTGGTGGAAGACATCGCAATAGTTCAATGAAGGACAGTTACTGTTGTACCGTCGCAAAATAGTGAAGAGTGTCGTGGATGTGATCTACGAGTTGGGATGCCAGTAATTTGAACAAAAATTATTCTTCTTATGGCGAGAACTTCTCACAAAATTTCAGTCACAAACTTTCTCCTCTGAATATAAAAATATGTGTATAGTGCAGCGGTTTGCACAAACTACAGAAATGCACTAGGAAAAAGTAAAGAACGTTACAAAACTAAAATATATTTAATACAGATGAAGAGAAAGAAACAGGTAATTCTCAGAAGACGGACGTAGATGCTCTTCATAATAATAAATGCGACACACCATTCATGTCTTACATTCTCTGCTGTGTAAGAGGCTGTAGACATCAGAATGTAGAGCAATAACTTTCACCGGAATGACAGTTATTATCTTATCCCTAGGAGCCGATAAAGGAATTCGCCAAATTATTGCCGGCCGTTTTGGCCGACCGGTTCTAGGCGCTTAAGTCTGGACCGCGCGACCGCTACGGTCGCTGGTTCGAATCCTGCCTCGGGCAAGGATGTGTGTGATGTCTTTAGTTAGGTTTAAGTAGTTCTAAGTTTTAGGGGACTGATGACCTCAGATGTTAAGTCCCATAATGCTCAGAGTTATTTAAACAATTTTTGAGCCAAATTATTAACATCACAACTTGTGGAAACATCATTCGAAAGAGGTTGGCAATGTACTAGGTGGGGCAGCCACCGACCCCTTGCCTGGTAGCCAAGTGGTAGTCAGTTGTTTCTGAAAACGACGATGGAGGCATTTCTTGTGAACTGGAACTTTTTTTTCAGATTTAATACGGACGGAATGTCGAGAACGTATGACACAAGAACGTCATCATCAGGAACTTAGTTGCTCGTTGTAACGGAGTTTGAGGCCCATAGCAGTTTTCGTGGCACATCATCAATTTTCCATCACTTTAACTGTTAGGTATGTAATGCTGTCGAGCTACAAACTAGTGATCTGAGGATAATTGTGGTTACGATGAGACTTGACCAAGAATTTAGCCTCCAAGATAGTTCAGCAGTTTATATGGTGGGGCAAATAAAAGTGGTTCACAGAATGGAGTTCCAGGTAAAAAGAAACACAGCAGGGGAAAGGAAATACAGCACTAACCAGACCATGGCAGATACCACGAGTGACCACCGTCCACGTCTTGGCACTTGTGGGTCCTGGTCAGCCAGCTGCTGAACGTGGATCGAAGCTGGACCGCTGGGATTGATGCAGTCTCGTCCCAAATGCTCTGCTGCAGTTCTTGAAGAATATGAGGGTTGGTGCGACACACCCTAGACTTGAGGGCTCCCCACACAAAATGACTGCACAGTGACAGATCAGGCGAAATGGCTGACCTTCGCTAACAACTCTTTCACACGTGACTCCTAGAATTGGATGGCTGTATGGGCAGCTGCTCCACCGTGTTGAAACTAACTGTAGGTGTTTGCCTGCTCCGTTAGTGCTGTCAGAAATGATTTCAAAATATTGGCAATGTAACGCCCCAAAGTGAGACTATGATGAAAGCAGATGGGGCCAGAAACGAGGCGTGCAGACACTGCACACCAAACCCGATCGTTGTGATAATTCAGCTGTGTTTTGTGGAAATTATGCTGTTCCTCTGCTGCCCAGAATCTGTGATTCTGTGAGTTGACATAACCACTCGGGTGAAACTAGGCTTCGTCAGACATAAAGAATCGATCCATGTCCAAGCCATTCATTGTTATCTCAGCTAGTCACAAAACTAGAGGCACTGAGGGACGTCTGCGGTTTCATTGCGCGAACAACAAACACTCAGTAGGGATATATGTGTAGGCCCAGGTAGAGTATTCGTCAGCATGATCGATGTGTCATTCCAGTCTCTTGCAACAGACGTCGGATTAATTTGGTAGGATATTAAAGTATTTTCTGGTGAATTACAATCACATTTCCTGGTGTCTATGCATGTTTCAGAATGTTTTTAATAGTATCTGACGACATTTTTGGACTACGCGTTGCGGGCGTTTCTGGCTGGCACTTTGACACCACTAAAGTTCTCGACAAACAACAGACCACACCATTCCACCGCCTTTTTTGTCACGTAACTTTCCACAACGGACACCAGCAGCTCCTCTGTGAGTACCGACGCCTCCTTTGCACTGCTCCACTCGCACTGGCACAGCTCGCACTGCTCTCTTAACTGGTCTGGATCACGTGGCCGGCGTATACGTCACAGGGTGTTGTTATGTGCACACATTCACGTCCAATCGTATCCATTCGTCCGCGCCATTTTTATTTGTCCCTGCCTGTATATTACTGGGTTTGCTCACATTTCATGTATGATGTCCAGCCTAGAATGGAATGACGTTAACTCGCGGCTTGAGGATGAAGTGAGATGGAACAGCTGGAAGTGACTGAGAGATGGACATACTGAGACTGCAGTCTTATGTCGATTTCTTCCCTCAGGTTCCAGTTCAGGATTTCGCCCCGTATTACTGTGTCCGCCCCCACCCCATGCCACAGATTTGTTACTTGCCGTACTTTTCCTATTATGTGAGACATTATTGACAAAATTCGTTGCAAGAGTCTGATGAGAAAGATAACTTTAAAGGTGAGAGCGAATATTATTAGTTTTTTTTTTAAATTTACCATCAGATCAAGGACAGTACTGATATTGGGGCAAGGTAAATGAAATTTTACCTCTGTTTACTTAATAAATAGAAATAACTGGCATCCTCATGCGCTACCTCTAGTGTGACAGTATCGTGGTGCTGTTTTCCAGCAGGACAATGCTCGCCCACATATTGCACGTGTCTCTGTGAACGGGCAGTGTCGTGTTGAAGTATTCCCTGACCCTGACGGAATGTGTGTGGGACAGCCTCGGACGCCGGCTTCGTCCCAGTGTATCAGCAGCTGTGTGCCTGCTGGCCCCAGGTGGGTACAGAACGGCTCCATGACACCCATCCCAGCAGAGGCGGTGGAACGTCACACTGATAACTGGGCTCATATGCCCACATCTCTGTGAATTTGACTCGATCTTGCAATTACGGAAGTAACACCGATTATCTCCCTATAGAGCTGAAGTTTCATTTCGTTTTCTCCTCCCCTTCTCGATATTTAATCTTTTTCTTGTCAGGTAGTGTATTTTATTATAATTGTCATTATTAAAAGTGTAGGCTTCTGTGGCACATTAAAAGTGAGTACAGATAGGGCGTGATGCTAATGGCACGTAACATATCCAAGGCTGTGGCGAGGGGGCTAGAGACAGTAGTAAGGTACGACCTTTAGAACTGCAACCTACGGGATGTAATAGATATAAATTTGCTGTGGGAAAGACAAGGAATAGTTAAGGTACTAGCGCAAGTTATCGCATTATTTATTTAACTATCAAGAAACTGGGCATGGTGTATTTTAAAGTACTAATTAGACCTTAAGCCTTAGATATAATTGATTTGCATATTCAGGAAAAATTAGTAAGGTTAGTGACATGTGGTGACATCTACAACTACATCTACATCTATACTGCAGAAGCCGGCTTGCGCTGTGGCGGAGGGTACTTTACGCAAAGCTGTCACCTCCCCCCTTTCTGTTCCAGCCGTGTATGGTTCGCAGGAAGAGCGACCACTAGTTACCCTCCTTCTGTGCTAAGCTCTCTCTACTTTTATCTTCGTGGTCTTTTCGCGAGATGTATGTAGGAGGAAACAGTACGTTGGCTTCCAGCGAGTCTCACTCTGGCGTCTCCCTCACCCGAAAACTATTTTGTGTGCTGTTCCACTTCAAATCACTCCATAAACATAGCTCCTAGATATATTACGGAAATAACTGCTTCCGGTGATTGTTTCGCGGTCATGTCGTCATACGATAAAGAGTCTTGCTGTTTACGTATTGCCAGTACACTACATTCGTTTATGTTGACCGTCAGCTGCCACTCCCTGCACCAGGCGTCGATCCTCTCCAGGTCTTCCAGCATTTCGCAGTAATTGTTTGAATTCGCGACTTCTCTGTATACAACAGCGTCATCCTTCGAAATCTCGTGGAAATTCTGACGTTATCTACTAGGTCATTTATGTGATAAAAAATAAGTTATTTACCACTCTTTTGGACCATACTCGAAATTACTTTAACTTCTGACGATTTCTCTGCGTTTAGTGTGTCATGTTGTGTTCTGTTTGCTAGGAGCTCTTCAGTCCATACACACAGTTGGTCTGATAGTCTGTACGAACGTAAAGCGTGATTATAATTACAGTGCAATTACTAGTAGTGGTCCAGTGTGGGCTGTAATTACCGTATTGTCACGAAAGTTGGTAGACATTCTAATGCCTTAACACAGAAATGATTTACGCTGACAAAAAAAAACGTAGTTCCAGTTTTGGCCACCAGGTGCAGCTCTGGTGCTGTGAATGCTAGAAACAAGGATAGAAGTTTATCTTTTATTTTCTTTAGGGCCAGCAGCATAATGAATGTCTGATAACGACATGATTATTAGAGCAGATGCACCGAATAGCTGCTAAAAATCAGTAATCTTTATTTACGATAGACTGTTTCGGTTCTGTCGCATTTTCAAGTACGTCTAGACTGACGTGACGTCCATATTGCGTCGTTAGTGAACTGTTTTAACTGCAACTGTTTTAATAAGGTAACAAATGATGTCAACATGTTGAAAATAAAATGTTAATAGAGATGACAGTGCTTTGACATTTCCACTCTTACGCTGATATATTAGCCTCATACAAACAATGTAAAGCTGATTTGCACCGGGTGGGCAAAATCGGAATTCCGGAAGCAGCGTTAAGCAGGATCTTTCATGGGTTCAACGACTTGAGTTGTTGTCCCATCTTGCATGAAAAGAGTGGTTTCCGCACTAATGCATTAGCATATCTACCAAATTTCGCTGCCATGGAATAATTACAGCCAGTACTCGCCTCCATGAGCAGATGCACGTCAATTATAATCCCCTGGGATATTAATTTCTACTGACACCCACTGTGCGGAACTGTGGTGCTGGAGCCAAGTGTGAAGTTTACAGGTTGTAATAAAACTCGCGAAATCATTCATCTTCGGCAATTTCGGCACAAATAGTCAAACCAAAACGTCAAGAAAAGCTGTTACGATGTTTGTTATTGTAATCTATACTCTGAAACCATAAAAATTAAGTGATATGCATTACAAATTCATTCCATTATATCGAAAAATAGTCGACCCGCTATACCCGTTCAGTACCCAAATGGCGAAAAATGCAAACATTTATAGAACACGCACGTGTATGTAACTTCATATGGTGCTGATTATATATAACAAAAATAAAAAATCACATTGGCAAGAAAGAACAAAATTAAGTATTTCACTTGTAATGCTGTATTATTGTGTTACATACTGTGGTGCTGCGTCACAACGGGCACGTGTTCTTCCAGCAGCACAACGCTCGATCATTCACTGAACATGTCACACAGCTCCAACCTTCCGCTGGTTATTCGGTTTCCTGGACAATGTACAAAACATAGAGGGGACACCACAAGCAAATGTAACCCAAAACAAGCCTTATCGTCTGTTGAGGGATCCTTATGGTGCAGGATGAAACAAAGCCCATTCTGTTTGCTCCTCCACTACGTCGCTGGAACGTGTGCTTCCAGCAAGACACCGCGACTGTACTCACTGCTTTCCACGCTCTGCTCTCACAAGTGTTCATTACTTCGGTTGGCGGTGGCACACCCGACCAAGACTGAGGACCGTGCTGTGCGAAATCACAACCTAAAATTGCACCAGGGTAATGTTGAAATAATACAGTAGTGTGCTGTATACATCCTGTCGGTTCCGCTGAAGATTCTGCAACACGTTTACTTTCAGCAAGACAACGCGCTTTTACTAACATACTGCGTGAAACTGATTCTCCCTCCAACAAATTCCTACGATTTTATGGCACAGAGATAAGTCTTTGGAATCAAATAGTCAGCACCTCTTAACATAAAATGTATACGTACTGATTGTGTATGAGACGGCAGGAACCTTACTGAGTGTATCTGTAACCGACAGTCACATATCGTGGTGGTTGAGGTAAAACGGAAGTTAGTAGGAGCATCCAGCCTGCCCTGTGGCCGTTGGTACATTATCAGCTTTACCTCATCTCCCATACTCTGTTGCAGTGATACCGCCGACGTAATGCTTATTGTGCCCCACCATGGAGACATGCAAGACCACTTTAATAGATCATGCTGTGCGGAAACGTAAGGTCAAACGAAGCTTGGTGTTTATTAAGGAGACGCTGAATTATGGAGAACATAAGAAGCGTTAGCCTGTACAGACCCTGCCACACTGGTATCTACCAGCAGGACAATGTGCCCTACTCACAGGTCCAGTTGTGCTGAAGTATCTCAGCAAACCTGGTTGTGACATCTAAGAGCTGATTCAGGTAGCGTGTCTTGTTCAGTTGTAGCCACAGGTAACCCATGAGGCTTGTTCATGGCACCCAGAAGAGAGCAGGATACACCAGACCTGTTCCAACTCCATTCCTACAAAACCAGCTGATTTAATCTTTGAATGGGATGACACCCATCTACTCAATTATTGTGTTACACAAATACGTTCAGCAAGGAGTTCAGCTGACCCAGACATACTGATATATTGGCGTTTCATGCTGACAGAATCATAAGCCAAAATAACCAGTGGTGTTTGGTCGGGAATCACAGAATTCGCAAGTTACAACAAGCCTGGTCTGCTGCCTTTTGCACAACTTTACTGGGATGTGTTGTTCCAGCAAGACAGCGATTACTGACTAACTTCCTGAAGACACACGTTCCTCATATCCTGTGTTACTGGTTAAAGGGGTAGTTTCCAAATATCCTTTGTGGCCAACTGCAACTTAAAATAACCCATGCTGTTCTGTGAGGGGAAACTAAACTGTGCTGGATTCCTCCAAGCTGTACTACTGTGCTACTTTTGGGGGTGATCTTTCAACAGGACAAGACATTTATACACTTTCACTACTCTCCATCACATACCACAGTTCCCTCGGAAGTAACAAATCAGATACACTCTCAGTTTCGTGGCTTGGGGAACTTTAACATGAAACGATCCTCCTGTGTCTGAGGAATTACTGAACTCTGCAGGTGTCCAGAGTGTTGTCCTACCTCTGCTGGGTGAGTAGGAGACGATGTTCCACAAGAACACCGCCCTTTCTGTCGCTATCAGCGATAAGTGGCACAAGTAGTTCTGATGTCCATCAGCTCCACTGGCAATGACATGCAACCTCACTTTTGAGTATCATGTTTTAGGGGAACCATTAAGGAAACAATCAATGAATAATAAAGCATGGTCAATGACACTTGGCAACAACGATATTTCTTTGCCATATTTACCGGCTGTATGTGACTGATTAGATACCATTGTACGCACATTAATCTCTCTTACTTCGTCGTCGATGGTCCTGCTTGAGACGTGCAATAGTTAAATGTAGCACACTGTGCAAATTCCGTTTCTGTAAATTTATCGAATGGAATTTCACGGAAACAACTTCGTCCCTCTAAACACTCCCGTTTGAATTCCACAACCCCCGCTGTTACTTCTGCGTGTGCTCAGTCCTAGCAGTCCTTCTGATTTTGCTCCATGCCCGCAGTCAAGTCGTCTTGACCAGGTCTCCAGCTTCTGCAGCAGAAGTCTAGATCTGCATCTGCATGGATAGACTGCAAATAACATTAAAGTGCCTGTCAGAGGGTTCATCGAACCCCATTCACAATTGTCTGTTATTCCAATCTTGTATAGGGCATGGAAGAAACGAACACCTATATATTTCCGTGCGAGCTCTGGTTTCCCTTATTTTATTATGGTGATCGTTTCTTCATATTATGTTGGCGTATACTGCTTGAACATCCCCCTTCAAGTTCAGGTCCTTCCTGTCGTTCAAAATCAGTATATCGATACATTGAAACCTCATGTATTTCTTTATCATCCCTATTACATTTCTGAATTGTTACATTATAAACTGAAGAGCCAAAGAAACTGCTACACCGGCCTAATATCATGTAGGCCTCTGGCGAGCTCGCAGAAGTGCCGCAACGCGACTAATGTCTGAATTAGTTCTGGGGGGAAATGACACCATGAATCCTGCAGGGGTGTCCATAAACCTGTAAGAGTACGAGGGGCTGGAGATCTCTTCTGAACAGCACGTTGCAAGGCACACCACAAATGCTCAATAATGTTCATGTCTGAGAGTTTGGGGCCAGCGGAGGCGTTTAAACTCAGATGAGTGTTCCTGGAACCACTCTGTAGCAACTGTGGACGTATAGGGTGTCGCATTGTCCTGCTGGAGTTGCCCAAATCCGTCGGAATGCACAATGGACATGAATGGATGCAGGTGATCAGGCAGGATTCTTACATACGTGTCACCTGTCAGAGTCGAATCTAGACGTATCAGGGGTCCCATATCAGTCAAAAACGGCACTCAGCCAACACCATTACAGAGCCTCCACAAGCATGAACAGTCCCCTGCTGACATGCAGAGTCCTCGGATTCATGAGGTTTCCTCTATACCCGTACACGTCCATCCACTCGATACAACTCTTACCTTTCATTTTCTTTGGTTGATAATACTAAGTTTATGACACTAGTTAAGTCATTAGATGCGAGGTATTCTTCGGATTCCTGGAGGACCCTGACAAAAAAACTTAAATTAAGGACGTTTTTAGCAACATACTGACTGAAACAAAATATCAGTACAACGAAAAATCAGACAATGTGGGATATTTCACTTTTTTATTCACTTGATAGCTAGTTAGGAGCCAGGACCCATTATCTTCCTTTTACGGGTTGAAACCCGCTCAGGATAGATGCGTTGCTTATAGCGACTATGAGGCAGTAGAGCGACTGCTGTTGGTTGTTCTTGAACGTTAGCCAGATTACATGAAAAACAGAACCAGAGGCGATTCTGATCGGCACGCATGAGAGGGAGCAGGCAACACATCTGGATAAAGAGGTAGGACATCCTGGCCACCAATTGGCTTAATGGCAGTAACAGGAGAAGGTCGTTAAGAGGTCATCGGAAAGGGAGACTTAAATGGAACAGACATATTTAGAGGCATCTCAGTTTTTCTTTTGTTAATCATTATACCAGAAATTCCAACGACTTCCCCACACCTGTATGTTTCTGGAAGATGCTAGGACACACACCAGCTATCTCAACTGCCTTTTTCGCACCATCGATCCCACCAGTAGAGCAGGAGTCAGCACTACAGTATATAACAACCAACAGACTCACTTCAGGGAGCGCTGTGTGAGGAGAAGATGTACCCAACTGCTCTCTGTCCTGTATACGACATCTCTTGCGTCGCACTGCGGACACAGCCAGTCTGCTAACAACAGTTTTACGACCCTGCAACGAAGTTCAACCTGAAAAGTCAGGAGCAGGTAGATGTGCATTCATCTGTTGCTCCATTGCACCTGGCCAAGACGTGGCAACAATCTCGTGGGCAGTAGAAACGAGATCAGCTAACGCCAATTTCGACGCTGTTCCAAGGAGGACTTCAACACAATTATCCTCCACTAGCATATTAGATCAGAGGCGGCCACTTTAGGTGATGAGAAAGAACGTCGCTACTTCCTCATTGTATGTTGTATGAATGCGGTACTCATAAAACTGTAGATGGGAAGGAGTGTTGTTCTTTACTACCATCTCCACTGAACGGATCCTTCTGTAACTCTGTGAAGGATATTGAGTGAACTAGCGTTCACATCGTATACGCCTCACATCACTCTAAGAGACCAAAGTAAACTGTTGTTACACACGAGGACACGAAAACGCTGAGTGAAAGCTGTCCAGGTAAGCACATTCTGTGGTGAGGCAGTAAACCGGCGATCCTCCCACCTGGTGCTCGATGCGGAACTACCCTTGGACCACGGCTGCAGAAATATCATAGAAGAATCTATACCTTATGACGTCGGATTTGCAAATCAGATTTCTCTGGTTAATGTGTTGCATTGGAACTGTTCACGAATTTCTGAGTGACTAATTACGCAACTTGTCCATAGAATGAGGCAGACTAATGCTTTGGCAACAAATTTCTCTGAACATTATTCGGCAGTAGTCATTCATTTGATGTTCACAGGGGGCGTTCACAGAAAATACCAGCTCTGGAAAATGAGGCAAGTCAATTCCCAGGCTTGGAGGTGTGGAGTACAGTAGAGGGATGCAGTTCGCATGTTCGGTCAGTAAGTAGCTACAGAAGTATCCTTCTGTTGTACACTTTTCTTGTATGATTTGTACTTGCAATTTTCACGTTTCTTTACAGTCGAGGCGTAGTTCTGTGTATTTTAGTGAATTAGTAATTTGGATAGCATATTTCCATGAGGCAGTAGTTATGAGGATGAAAAGTGGTTGTTTGTCTTATACATTTGCCTGCCTTTTGGAATGGCTAGATTCAAGGTGTGTCTGGTTAGCATGGTTGAGGTGTGATGGTCAACACAATGGAGGAAATGGACAGGATGTCTGAACCCGGCCGCTCCTAATGTTTCCATAAACAGTACATCTTCTTGTCAATAAGAGTGGGGTTCACTTGGAACTTCTCCTTCATTGACTATGTTCTGCAACTTATCCACTACCTCAATAAGAACAAATTTGTCATCTTTGTAGTTCTTAACCTTCTGACTATGTGTGTGTGTGTGAGTGTGTGTATGCACAGGAGCACGGACTGATGCCTGTACCACTAGTATAGACAGAACACTACCGCGTGATACTGCTCTCACCCAGCGCAATGTATTAATTTTCATCGCTACAGTAGTCATTGCATTATCACACAATGGGTAAATAGTTCTTTAGTTGTTTCTTTGTCACTGTGTTGTGTTTCTATCGAACTGCAGATGGTACACCGTTTTACTGTCTGCTGTTCTCATCTGAGAGTGTGTACTTGCGTGTAGTTTTTTGGAGCGAACGTAGAACGCCACATTCACGTTCAGGAGAAAGTGGAACAGGAAGTACGAGCTAGTCGCACAGAGAAAGAAATGAAAAAAAATATGAAGCTTCAGTCACAAACAAACACAGGAATAAATGCCAGTGTCCTACCAACTATTTAATTGACATTCAAATACTTATGTAACTATATGGCGCATAAAATCTTCATTAGCGTAAATTCACTTGCTTTTCTTCAAGACCAGACCATGAGTTCCATATGTCGTCAACCACATGTCTGCAACCCCTTGCACTCGTACTTAGACTAAATATATTCCCCAACAGGTGAGACATGTTAATTGACAATCGATTGTCCGGTATTGGCGGATAAATGCAATACTGCAGTTCCTGTGTTGTTCATAAATACGTTGGAATGTTTCCTCGGACATGCATGCGTCCGTATTTGCATGCATGTCCGAAAGAACATTACAGTGTACTTCTGAAGAACACAGGTAGAGCAGTATAGTACTGGCCCACTAAAAGCTCTCGTGCGAAACAAAAATATTGACCAATATTTTAGTCACACTCTTTAGTTTGTTTACGTCCGTAGGACATGTTTGAGTTGTGGTCTGAGGGACAGTCTGTATAGTTCTTTGTCATTAGCAGAACTGGAAATTATAAACAATGTGTCGCAAATTGACTTGCGCACCAGCGTGTAACGTATGGATGCTAATATCTGTATGTAATGCTTTCAGGTGTACCTAGTGACGTAAGGAATTTCTGATACCTCCAACCATTCATTGCTTGCTTTTCAGATTTTTTTGCACTACCTCACACATCCTTCGGTTACCTACTTAACGATTCCTTGATATCTGAGGATGTATCCTGTCAATCGATTCCTTCTATTAGTCAGACAGTGGCTCTATTGTTTCCTATCAGTTCGATCCTGTACCTCTTCATTATATATTCTATTTCACCATCTTCAGAATTATTCTGTATCGCATTTCAGATTCTGCTACGATGGGAGCATGACACTTGTATTTTCTGCTTGCCATCATCCGCCCATAACACCAACGTATGGAGGGCCGTTGGGACAATGTTGCAGGGCCAGACCTTCTGACACTCATCTGGACTGGTCCCCTCAAACTAAAGAACAGGCTGCCCTCCTCTTCGGGAACCACATGTTGGTCTGGCTGCTGTATAGACGCCCCTTCCACGTTGTTGCACCTGTAGTGTGGCTGTCTGCATCACTGAGGCACGCAGGCCACCCCAGTCTTGCATAGCCTTGCTGCTAAACAGTGGAGGTGGAGGTGGGACTAGACTATTGTAGCCTACGCTGTCCAATATTTTCCTTGGTTCATAAATGACATGAGGGTATCACAGGCTCTCTATATTGTCCCTTGCACTGATAATCGCCGGGTAAGATTGTCTAGACGTCTACTGAATCCTTTTAGTCTTCTGAGTCTTTCTTCATATTCTTATGTAAAATTTATAAATTACGTATTTCTATCTCTAGGTATACAGATAAAACAGAATGAAGCGATTACCAGTGGCTGTAGATACTCCGTACGGAGCAAATTTATTTTAGATTCTTTATAGATATTTTGTATGAAGCCCTTGTCGACACAGACGGTATGTAAGCGAGAACATTTCGTATCATACATTTAGATGCGTCTGTGGATGAATTGTCGCATCAGAAATGAGCGATTTGTGTTGTGTAATGGTTTTAGACATCGGTATTTCACATAACCCCTGGAGAAAAGAAATGAGTTGGTGTCAGGGCCGGAACTCTAGTGGGCAGAGAACGCAGTGCCGTCGTGGCAAGGACGACGGATTCAACGTTTTGGGAGGTGCTGATTCTAAAGTGCGCAGCGGCTTCCGATTCGCAGCTCTTGCATAACGATGGAAATTCTGAAGTTAATTTTACATTCTCTGTAATGCTTATCAATGTACTGGTAAGTGTTAGCTGCAGTCATGTGTCACCGCTGTAGTGATTTTGGGTTGGCCCGTACGGTGGGCCCCAAACTGTACGGCCTCGGTCCATGTCGTTGGCCTCCCACGCCCTGCATTATAACGCCCACAGCCGCGCTGTCGCAACCGGCACTCAGTTTGGAGCACAAACAGGATTTCAGCTGACCGCAAACCGCTAGCTGCCTGCGGTCACAGCTGGGATATGACGCCAGCACTCTTGCCTGCTCTTCCCACACACACGCACGTAAGAAGCTGGAGTATTCCTGGCGCACATCCGCAGTGATCTCGTTACGCAAATATGCGTTCCTGCGTCAGTGGCTTCCCACTAAAGGATAAACATGTCCTTAAAAGGCAAGTGCGTCTATACAGTATGGAGGCCTGTGTGTAGCACATCCTGACACTTAACACCAGCTTTAAAATGGTTATGAATATTCCTAGCTGGGTGTGGAAAGATTTACCAGCTTTACTGACACATATGTGAAAATATGAAATATGCATTTGAGTATAATTAGTCCAGGACATTGTTCAGTTAAGCGAGTAGTACCAGTGTTTCTTGATCGTATCATATAATTGCAATCAGCAAAGGTAAATTTTATAAGATTGTTTTGAGAAACATCGTACTCAGAAAATGGAAGCATTATATTATTGTACAGATTTTTACTTGTTGCACCTTATCATATTTGCCGTGTTTTAAAATTTCACAAAGGTTCCAAAATTACTTTCAGTTTTATTTGTGTCCTTATCAAAATATCAAACGAGAAACACGAGGTTTTAACACATTCTACATCTGTTGACTCATCAGTGAGAACACTGAATTTAGTGTGTCTCAGTTTTCTTGGTACTTCGTTCTGCGTTGTTATGGCTCTCTCCTATCACATTGTTTACAATCTGGAAACATTCAGTTCAACGCAGTTGAGTAGCATCTGAAATTTTAGAATCAGGGAAACAACTCTCGACTACGTCCTCCAGCTGATTTACTACAATCAAAAGAAGACTGTTCTGCCACGAATCCTGTCAAGTAAACATTGGATGATTGAACAGTGGAAACACGCTGTATGGAGTGACGAATCACGGTACAGAATGTGGCGATCCGATGGCAGGGTGTGGGAATGGCGTATGCACGGTGAACGTCATAGGCCGGCGTGTGTAGTGCCAACAGTAAAATTCGGAGGCAGTAGTGTTATGGTGCGGTCGTGTTTTCCATGAATGGGGCTTGCACGTCTTCTTCTTTTTCCTGGTACTATCATAGCACAGGCCTACATTAATCTTTTAAGCACCTTCTTGCTTCCCAATGTTGAAGAGCAATTCGGGGATGGTGATCGCATCTTTCAACGCGATCGAGCACCTTTTCATAATGCAAGGCCTTTGGCGGAGTGATTCGACTAAAACATCATCCCTGTAACGGACAGGCCTGCACAGATTCCTGACCTAACTCATATAGAACACCTTTGGGATGTTTTGGAGCCCGACTTCGTGCCAGGCCTCACCGACCGACATCGATACCTCTCCTCAGTGCAGCACTCCGTGAAGAATGGGCTGCCATTCCCCAAGAAACTTTTCAGAACCTGATTGAACGTATGCCTGTGAGAGGTGTCATCAAGGCTAAGGAAGGGCTAATACCACATTGAATTCCAGCATTACCGATGGAGGGTGCCACGAACTTGTGAATCATTTTCAGCCAGGTGTTCACATAGTTTCTTAATGGAAAAACTAAAAAGTATTCATATGATGTGGGCTATAAACTGAAAGTAATACCGTATGCAGAAGAACATGGAAACAGAGCAGCTGAGTGGCATTTCGGCCGTCCACCAATAGAAATGGTGGGTCCATCTTGGTGTGGGCTGTCTTCCATGGAACAGACTGGGTCCTATGGCCCAGCTGAATCAATTGTTGGCTAGACATGGTTATGCTCGCGTATTTGGTGAACATTTGCAGCCATTCATTGACTTTATCTTCCCAAACAACAATGCGTCATGTCACCAGGACACAATTGTTCGCTACGGATTTGAAGAACAATCTGGACAGTTAGAGCGGATGATTTGGCCACTCGCACAGCTCTACCGCTCCTTCCTCCGCACCCGTGACCAGGATACTCTCACCCGCCACCGGCAATTACAGCGACACATCTGGAAACTCCTTACAACAAAAAAAAAACGCCGGGACTGCTCCAAATGCAACACCACCCCTGGTCATGATGGCGTCATCTACCGCCACCTCAAGGAATCCCCCACATCCTTCCTGTCTGTCCTTGCTACCTTCTACAATGTCCTCCTCTCCACTGGATTTTACCCCGACCTGTGGAAGACTTCCCATGTCCTGCTGTCCCTAATCCTAACAAACCCCCCTCTGATACTTCTTCCTATCGTCGCATCTGCCTCACCTCCATGTTCAGTAAGGTCTTTGAGCCCATCCTCTCTCACCGTATTCACCGCCACCTTAACCAATGCCACCTCCATCCCCTTACCCAATGTGGCTTCCGGCTTTCCTTCTCTGCCAACGACCAGGCCCTTAAACTTACCAATCTTCTTTCCCTCCAAATTAACTCTGGTTGCTCTGCTATCTTTGTTTCCCTTGATCTCCAGAACACCTATGACCGTGTCTGGCATCCCGGGCTCCTCTTCAGATGTATGCTCTCCCCATCAACTTCTTCCATCTCGTTGCTTCCTTCCTCTCCCATCGTCCCTCCTTTGTGACTATACACAGTTCCTACTCCAGTATTTTCTATCCCTATGCCGGTGTGCTCCAAGGTTCTGTCCTTTCCCCTCTCTATCTCCTGTACACTGCTGATATGCCCAAACCTTCCCCACCTGTTCATCTTCTCCAGTTTGCTGATGATACCGCCTTCCTAGCCCTTTATCCTACCCTTCAATAGTCCCAACATTCCCTCCAAACCCACCTTGACCAATTCACCACTTGGTGCAACCAGTGGTTCCTCCGTATCAATCCTTTCATGACCCAGGTGATGATCATAGGCTGCACCACCTACTCCTTCCGCCTCCATGATTTCAATCTCACCATTTATGGCCGTCCTATCCACCTCACTCCTACCCTCAAATACCTTGGCCTCACAATCGATCGTACCTCACCTGGACTCCCCATCTCCTTACCATCCAAAACAAACCTCACAACTGCCTCCGCCTTCTGAAACTCCTGTCCGGCTGGATGTGGGGTCTGCATCCTTCCACCATCCTTCACACCTACAAAGCCTTGATCCGCCCCATTCCCTGTTATGCCAGTGTAGCTTGGATTTCCGCCCCTCCCCGGTTCTATAAAGCCCTCCAAATCCTCGAATGCCCTGCACTCCACCTCGCCTTCGACATCCGACTTCCATCCCCCACGAGCATCCTCTATGACCTCATCCCCCTCCCCCACCTTCTCCTTTTCCTTGAACACATCTGCACACTATGTATTGTCCGCCACCTTGATCCCCCTCACCCTCAGGTGTCTCCCTTCCTCTCCACCCCCAACCAGTTGCCACACCTTTACCATTGTGTCACACCCTCTCTCCATCTCCACACCCTCCATCTCAACTTCCACCGTCTACCCCCCCAGATGATGAGCTTCGCCCTGACATCTACTCTCCTACCAAATCTAACCCCATCTTCCTGCCTCCTCCTCAGGGCTCCCTCTCCTCCCCCTTCCTCCTCCTGAGCGGCTTCCCCCTCCTACTTCCTTCCCTCTCTTGTGCCCTCTTTCAGTGTCTCTGCACTCCCTCCTGCCCTGTCTTCCCTCTTCTCTCCCACCACATGTATCTCCTGGCCTCTTCATGTACCCGCTGACACCCCTATTCTCTTCATCCTGCCGCTTCCCCTGCTGCCCCTTGCTCTCCCTCCTTTTCCATCCGCTCTGACCTTTCCCCCGGCAGATCCCACCTGGCAGTTTTATTCTTCGTCGTGTGTGCTACACGTGGGTTTTAAGTGTGTTGTTCTGGAGTTTTTTTAATACTGTGGCCAACTTTTAACCTGTGCATGTCCATTCAGTGTCTTCTCTGTGTTTTAAGCATCGCCAACTGTGTTTTTTAACTTCCTGGTGGCTTTTTTAACTGTCGCCTGTGAACGTCTCCATGTCAGTCTAATTTTATCTCCATTTTCTCCCTTTGCACTGTTTTATGTTCCCATTTTTTATCGCCTTATGTATGTAACATTTTCTTCTTAATTTAGTTGTCATGTCGCTCGGCTGAAGAACGGCGGATTGTGCCGCTGACAGTCCTCCCCTGCCCATATGGGGCAGGGGAATGAAATCACAATAAAGCAAAAAAAAAAAGGGTGCCCCAACCTCAGCCAAGTGCGCAGTACGTAGGAGGGTGGACCAAAGTGCGCGAGAGGCTGGTGTAGCTGACTCGGACAACTCTGTTACAGCAAACAAATACATTGGTGACTAAGGAAAACTCACTGTATGTCGATGCTTTCAGGTCTGTTAAGCATAAACTATCAAACAGATTACGTGACTACTTATAACAGGTCGACCAAACCGCCCTCACACCGAGGTGAAATAATGTTGAGGTAGACTGAAACAAGAAGGTGAAAATGAGCGCTTATTTTTGTTTTGAAAATGTTGGTTTTAGTCTATACCCACAGTGTGTTTATTTACCTCCCAGCTACCAGATACGGTACACACTACCATCCTCAGGCCATCCTCTGGCACGCATTTGTGACCCTCACTTCCGAAGTAACTGTGTCAGATTTTTGTATTTGACACGTTACATCTACTTGGGAAGTAAACGTAACCAGTAGCAAAGTAAATAAACTGCTACTGAAGACTAAAACAAAAAAATTCAGTATTGTATTCGTCGTTGTTCGACTGACAGTGTGTGAGGAATGTGTATTTTTATATGTAAATTGAGGATGGGGAAGAAAGGAAGCGGGTGGGAATGGGGTACTGATGTCAGCTGCATCGAGGCTTTATGCAGAATCAGCGGCGACGAGTGGTAAGTGTGTGCCCTGCCGCAGGCCGCCTCAGCGCCACTCTGCGACTGCACTGAGTTATCTCCGCTGGTTCTACAGAGAAGACATACAAATACGAGAACCACGCAACACAATACCGCTGAGGAGGCAAAAAACAAATGTAGAATTTGCCCTTCATAATTCTGGACACTTACAAAGCATTAATGTAGTGAAAGGAATGTACGGCCGACCTCTCCAGCCTGGATGTGCTGGGTCGGACTAACTCCTAATAAGCGTGTCACAAGTGCTGATGTTGTGACGTCACAGACGTATATAACCGCGTGAGGCGTGCAGCGACACGGCAGTTTTCTACGGCAGGTGCTTTTTACGTCTGCTTATGCCTGTCAGACGCTGATTACGCCGTGACGAGTTTTCGGCACTCTGTATGATGGAACTGTTTACCAAACCACAGAAAAACACTCGAGAAAAGTACAGAATGTTAGAAAACTAAAATATATTTAATACGAATGAAGAGAAAGGAGCAGGTAATTCTCGGAAGACGGACGTGGATGTTTTGTTCAATAAAAAATGCGACACGCCATTCATGTCTTACATTTTCTGCTGTGTAAGAGGCTGTAGACATCAGAATGTAGGGCTTTGGCTTTCACCGGAATGACGGTCATTATCTTATCCCTAGGAGACTATAAAGTAATTCGCCAAATTATTTACATCAAAACTTGAGAAAACAGCATTCGGCAATGTATACGGTTGGGCCGCCACCGACCCCTTGTCTGGTAGCCCAGTGGCAATCTGTCGTTTTTGATAATGACGATGGAGATATTTCTTCTGAACTTGAACTTTTTGTTCATATTTAACACGGAAGGAATTTCGAGAACATACGACATAAGAACGTCATCATCAGAAACTTAGTTCCATGCTGTAACGGAGTTTGTGGCCCAGAGCAATTTTCGTGGCACATCATCAATCTTGCATCTCTTTAATTGCTAGCTGTGTCATGCTGTCGTGTTACAAACTAATGATCTGAGGATAAATGCGGTTGTGATGAGACTTGATGATGATTTTAGCCTTCAATTTAGCTCGACAGTTTATATGGTGGGGCAAATAAAAGTGGCCCAAAGGACAGAGTTCCAGGGTACGAAGGAACACAGCAGGGTGAAGGAAATACAGTACTGACCTGTCTGTAACAGATGTCGCGAGTGACCACCGTCCACGTCTTGGCACTTGTGGGTCCTGGTCAGCCAGCTGCTGAACGTGGATCGAAGCTGGACCGCTGGGATTGATGCAGTCTCGTCCCAAATGCTCTGCTGCAGTCCTCGAAGAATATGAGGGTTGGTGCGACACACCCTAGACTTGAGGGCTCCCCACACAAAATGATTGCACAGTGACAGATCAGGCGAAATGGCTGGCGAGGTACGGTCGTGACCAGACTGACCTCCGCTAAAAACTCCGTCACACATGACTCCTAGATTTAGCTGGTTGTATGGGCAGCTGCTTCATCCTGTTGAAACTAACTGTAGGTGTTTACCTCCTCCGTTAGTGCTGCCAGAAATGATTTCAAAATGTTGGCAATGTAACGCCCCGAAGTCAGACTCTGATGAAAGCAGATGGGGCCAATAACGTGGTGTGCAGACACTGCACACCAAACCCCAACTTTGCGATAATGCAGCTGCGTTTTGTGGAAATTATATGGATTCTCCGCTGCACAGAACCTGTGATTCTGTGAGTTGACATAACCACTCAGGTGAAACCAAACTTCGTCAGACATAAAGAAGCCAATCACAAAACTGGAGGCACTAAGGGAACTCTGCTGGTTTTAATGCGCGAACTACAGACGCTCAGTAGGGATGCATGTGCAGGCGCAGCTAGAGTATTCGGCAGCATGATCGACGTGTCATTCCAGTTTTTTGCAACAGGCGTCGGATTGATTTGATAGGACTTTAAAGCATTTTCTGGTGAGCTCCATTCACATTTTCTGGTGTCCGGGCATGTTTCGGAATGTTTTTTGACTTGTTCAAAACAGATACTGTCTGAGGCCATTTTTGGACTGAACGTTGCGTGGCGTTTCTTGCTGGCACTTTGAGACCATTAAACTTCTCGACAAACAAGTAACCACACCATTCCAATGCCTTTTTGTCACGTTACTTTCCACAACGGACACCCGCTGCTCCTCTGTGAGCGCCGTCGCCTCCTTCGCACTGCTCCACTCGCACTGACACAGCTCGCACTGCGCTCTGCACTGGTCTGGATCACGTGGCCGGCATATACGTGGTGTCTGTGTCACATTGACGTCCAATCCTATCGATTTCTCGTTGTCATTTTAATTTGCCCCTGCCTGTATATTACTGGGTTTGCTTGCATTTCACGTATAATGCCCAGACTGGAATGGAATGACGTTAATTCGCGGCTCGAGGATGAACTGAGATGGAACAGCTGGAAATTGATGTTGAGTGACTGAGAGATGGATATCGCAGCTTTATGTCGATTTCCTCCCCTAGGTTCCAGTTCTGGAAGCCACACCGTATTACTGTGTCTCGCTCTACCCCAGGCCCAGATTTGTTAGTTGCAGTACTTTTGCTAGTATGTGGGATATTATTGCCAAAATTCATTGCATGACTTTTCGCGCTCCAATTATTTTTTCTGTATACTGGTTTACTTTGGTTAATTGTATGTTGCGAACAAATGAGATTAATTATTATTATACTGGAACTGGCTTCTTATTAAATGAATAGTTTCGTTACTGTAACTCAGTAGAATGCACAACGTATCCACCTCTGCTACAATTATCGTAAAAATGTTCTGAAATTATTTCTGTTATCAAAAATAATGAAGCTACCGTACGTAATGCTTAAAGAACCTCAAACCTTGCAGTGGATTTTTCGTCAACATTAATTATTAATCAGTGCCATGGCTAACACTAGAGCATAAGACTAACATTATTAACCAGAAAATGTTTTTTCTATAACTTTTGGCCTGCCGTGGGGGCCGAGCGCACGTTCGAATCCTGCCTCGGGCATGGATGTGTGTGATGTCCTTAGGTTAGTTAGGTTTATGTAGTTCTAAGTTCTAGGGGACTAATGACCTCAGAAGTTAAGTCCCATACTGCTCAGAGTCATTCAACCCATTTTCTATAACTTTTACTAGCGCATAATTTTTGCTTAGCAAGGTTTCCTTTTGAAACATGAAAGTATTTTAACTTTGACACTGTTAAAGTTTACAATATTAGCAGCCCGCGTCCGCCTGTGAGACACAACGTAAAATCTGCTGCTTTGTACTCCGATCTCGAACTGCTGTGAGAAATAATTTTAAATGCACTTTTCGCCTGACCGCTTATTGCCGTATGATTGCCCTTATTATCAGATTTGAATCTGCCGCGGCGGCGGCTCGCTCCGCCGTGTCGCAGCTCTGCACCGCGGACACGACTTAAAAAGCTGAATGTGTCGCAAATAGATGTGTAAAATAGCAGGCAAGCTGTCTAATAGTACCATACGAATTCTCATTACACAACTATATTTAAAACTCGAATAACAAGTTCACACAGCATTCTTAATAATCATCGCCCAATAGCGTCCTGCTTACAATCTTGACAAATGAAAACTACCTATGTCTTAAACATGGCGTCACAGGTTCCTCCTCTCCATGTGACTCCAAGAAGACGACAGCGACAATATTATTCTTACGCTACTATTTATAAAATGGCTGATTGTCGTGAAATCTTTGAGTTTTTCTTCATTAATTATTTTCTGTGGCGGTTTCAGAAGTCGCCGACACAGATATTATTTCACAAAACTACTACTTAATCCTTTACAAATACAAAATATATCATAATTGTCTCTATTCTATTATTATTCAGAGCTCACAGATGTAATCAGTGCCTGTATATACATAAATAAAATTGTAGTTGCATAGTTATAAAGCATGTTTTACGTGGAAACGTTATAGAGTCTGATGTGAAAGATAACTTTAAAGGTGAGAGTGAATATTATAAGTTTACAGCAGATCACATGTGGTGGTTGTGGAGGTAAAACGGAAGTTAGCAGGAGCATGCAGCCTGCTCTGCTGCCGTTCGTACATTATCAGCATTACCTCATCTTCCATGCTGTGTTACAGTGATACAGTTGATGTGATACTCATTATGTCCCACCATGAAGACATGCAAGACCAGATTAATATATCACGCTGTACGGAAACGTAGGGTGAAACAAAGCCTGGTGTTTGTTAAGGAGACGCCGAACTGTGGAGAACATAAGAAGCGTTAGCCTGCACTGTCCCTGCTACACTGGTATATACCAGCACGACAATGCGCCTCACTCATAGCTTCAGTCGTGCTGAAGTAGCTCAACCAACCTGGTTGTGACATCTAAGAGCTAATCCAGGTTGTATATCGTGTTCTGTTGAGACCAAAAGTAGCCGGTGAAGCCTGTTCACGGCACCCTGATGACAGCAGTATACACCAGACCTGTTCCTACACTGTTTCTACAAAACCAGCTGATTTCACCTTTGCTCAGAACGACACCCATCTACTCAGTTATTGTGTTACACAGATCTCCTCTGCAGGGTGTTCCTCAGTTCACCTGACGCAGACATGCTGATTCATTGGCGTTTCAT
The DNA here is from genome assembly GCF_023864275.1 of Schistocerca cancellata. NCBI lineage: Eukaryota > Metazoa > Arthropoda > Insecta > Orthoptera > Acrididae > Schistocerca > Schistocerca cancellata. The sequence continues at coordinate 733,721,526 of NC_064631.1, forward strand.
GCTGGACACAATCTTAAGCCAAAATAACCAGTGGTGTTTGGTCGGAAAACACAGAATTTGCTAGATACAACAAGCATGGTCTGCTGCCTTTTGGACAACTTTACTGGGATGTGTTGTTTCAGCAGGACAGCTCTTATTGACTAGCTTTCTGAATCACACAGCTGCTCTAGCGCAGATGTTCCTCATATCCTGTATAACTGGTTAAAGGATCAGTTTTTAAATATCCTTTGTGGCCAACTGTAACTTAAAATAACCCACGTTGTTCTGTGAGGGAACACTAAACTGTGCTGGATTCCTCCAAGCTGTACTACTGTGCTATTTTTGGGGGTGATCTTTCAACAGGACAAGACATTTATACACTTTCACTACTCTCCATCATATACCACAGTTCCCTCGGAACTAACAAATCACATACACTCTCAGTTTCGTGGCTTGGGGAGCTTTAACATGAAACGATCCTCCTGTGTCTGAGGAATTACTGAACTCTGCAGGTGTCCAGAGTGTTGTCCTGCCTCTGCTGGGTGAGTAGGAGACGATGTTCCACAAGAACACCGCCCTTTCTGTCGCTATCTGCGATAAGTGGCACAAGTAGTTCTGATGTCCATCAGCTCCACTGGCAATGACATGCAACCTCACTTTTGAGTATCATGTTTTAGAGGAACCATTATGCAAACAATCACTGATGATTGATCAATGAATAATACAGCATGGTCAATGGTACTTGGTAACAACCTTAACGAATGTATCCACTGTTTCTTTGCCATATTTATCTAGTGTGTGTAACTGAATAGATACCATTGTACGCACATTAATTTCTTTTACTTCGTTTTCGAGGTTCCTACTTGAGACGTGCAATAGTTTCAACATAAATGTAGCACATTTTGCCTCGCATTCCTTTTCTGTAAATTTACGTAATAGAATTTCACTTCGGCCGCTGTGGCCGAGCTGCTCTAGCCGATTCATCCCGGAACCGCGGTGGTGCTGCGGTCGCAGGTTCGAATCCTGTCTCGGGCTTGGATGTGTGTGATGTCCTTACGTTAGTTAGGTTTAAATAGTTCTCAGTCTAGGGGACTGATGACCTCAGATGTTGTCCCATAGTGCTGAGAGCCACTTGAACCATTTTTTTGAGAATTTCACGAAAACAACTTCGTCCTTCCGCCAAACACTCCGGTTTGAATTCCACAACCACCTCTGTTACTTCTGCTTATGCTCAGTCCTAGCACTCCTTCTGATCTTGCTCCATACCCGCTGTCATGCCGACTTGACCAGGTCTCCAGGTGCTGCAGCAGAAGTCTACATCTACATCTACATGGATACTCTGCAAATCCCATGTAAGTGCCTGTCAGAGGGTTCATGGAACCACCATCACAATTCTCTGTTACTTCAATCAAGAATAGCGCGTGGAAAAAACAGCGCTTATATATTTCAGTGCGACCTCTGACTTCCCTTATTTTATTATGGTGATCGTTTCTTCATATGTAGGTCTGCGTACACTCCTTGTACATCCAGATTCAGGTTTAGGTTCTACCTGTCGTTCAAAATCAGCATAGCTATACATTGAAACGTCGTGTATTTCTGTATCATCCGCATTAAATTTCTCAATTGTTACGTTATACACTGAAGAACGAAAGAAACTGGTACACAGGCCTAATATCGTGTAGTTTCCCCGTGAGCTCGCAGAAGCGCCGCAAAACGACTAATGTCTGAATGAGTTCTGGGGGAAGTAACACCATGAATCGTCCAGGGCTGTCCATAAATCCGTAATAGTACGAGGGGCTGGCAATCTGTTCTGAACAACACGTTGAGAGGCATACCAGATATGCTGAATAATGTTCATGTCTGGGAGTTTGGGGCGAGTGGAAGTGTTTAAACTCAGAAGAGTGTTCCTAGAGCCACTCTGTAGAAATTGTGGAAGTGTGGGGTGTCGCATTGTCCTGCTGGAATTTCCCAAGTTCGTCAGAATGCACAATGGACATGAGTGGATGCAGGTGACCAGACAGGATGCTTACATACATGTCACCTCTCAGAGTCGTATCTCGACGTATCAGGGGTCCCATATCACTCCAACTGCACATGCCGCACACCATTACAGAGCATCCATCATCTTGAACAGTCCCTTGCTCATATGAAGAGTCCATGGATTCATGAGGTTGTGTCCGTCCACCCACTCGATACAACTCTTACTTTTCATATTCTTTGGTTGATAATATTAAGTTTATGGCACTAGATAAGTCATTAGGAGCGAGTACTGTTAAACCAACGTTGTCTCGAAATCACGGAAGTTTTTAGCAACATACTGGCTGAAACAAAATATCTGTACAACGAAAAATCAGCCACTGTGGGATATTTCACTTTTTTATTCAATTGATAGCTAGTTTCTGGCCAGGACCCATTTTCTTCCTTTTACAAGTTGCTACCTGCTCAAGGAAGATGCGTTGCTTATAGCGATTACGAGGCAATAGAGCGACTGCTGTCAGGTACGTAGGTTGTTCTTGAACATTAGCCAGATTATCTGAAAAACAATTTGAACCAGAGGCTCTGTCTTGCAGTTCTGATCGGCACACATGAGAGGAGTCAGGCATCAAATCTGGTCACCAATCGGCTTAATGGAAGTTACAGGAGAAAGTCGGTAAGAGGTCGTAGGAAAGGGTGACATAAACGGAACAGACAAATTTAGAGGCGTCTCAATTTTTCTGTTGTTTAATCATTGCAACACCAGAAATCCCAACGACTGCCCCACGCCTGTATGTTCCTGGAAGATGCTAGGACACACACCAGCTGTCTCAACTTCCTTTTTCGCACCATCAATCCTACCAGTAGAGCAGGAGTCAGCACTACAGTATACAACAACCAACAGACTCACTTCAGGGAGCGCTGTGTGAGGAGTAGATGTACCCAACTCCTCTCTGCCCTGTATACGACATCTCTTGTGATGCACTGCGGACACAGCCAGTCTGCTAACAACAGTTTCACGATCCTGCAACGAATTTCAAACTGAAAAATCAGGAGCAGGTAGATGCGCATTCATCTGTTGCTCCATTGCACCTGGCCAAGACGTGGCAAAAATCTCGTGGGCAGTAGAAACGAGATCAGCTAACGCCAATTCCGACGCTGTTCCAAGGAAGACTTCAACACAATTATCCTCCACTAGCATATTCGATCAGAGGTGGCCACTTTAGCTGATGGGAAAGCACGTCGCTGCTTCCTCATAATACACTCCTGGAAATTGAAATAAGAACACCGTGAATTCATTGTCCCAGGAAGGGGAAACTTTATTGACACATTCCTGGGGTCAGATACATCACGTGATCACACTGACAGAACCACAGGCACATAGACACAGGCAACAGAGCATGCACAATGTCGGCACTAGTACAGTGTATATTCACCTTTCGCAGCAATGCAGGCTGCTATTTTCCAATGGAGACGATCGTAGAGATGCTGGATGTAGTCCTGTGGAACGGCATGCCATGCCATTTCCACCTGGCGCCTCAGTTGGACCAGCGTTCGTGCTGCACGTGCAGACCGCGTGAGACGACGCTTCATCCAGTCCCAAACATGCTCAATAGGGGACAGATCCGGAGATCTTGCTGGCCAGGGTAGTTGACGTACACCTTCTAGAGCACGTTGGGTGGCACGGGATACATGCGGACGTGCATTGTCCTGTTGGAACAGCAAGTTCCCTTGCCGGTCTAGGAATGGTAGAACGATGGGTTCGATGACGGTTTGGATGTACCGTGCACTATTCAGTGTCCCCTCGACGATCACCAGTGGTGTACGGCCAGTGTAGGAGATCGCTCCCCACACCATGATGCCGGGTGTTGGCCCTGTGTGCCTCGGTCGTATGCAGTTCTGATTGTGGCGCTCACCTGCACGGCGCCAAACACGCATACGACCATCATTGGCACCAAGGCAGAAGCGACTCTCATCGCTGAAGACGACACGTCTCCATTCGTCCCTCCATTCACGCCTGTCGCGACACCACTGGAGGCGGGCTGCACGATGTTGGGGCGTGAGCGGAAGACGGCCTAACGGTGTGCGGGACCGTAGCCCAGCTTCATGGAGACGGTTGCGAATGGTCCTCGCCGATACCCCAGGAGCAACAGTGTCCCTAATTTGCTGGGAAGTGGCGGTGCGGTCCCCTACGGCACTGCGTAGGATCCTACGGTCTTGGCGTGCATCCGTGCGTCGCTGCGGTCCGGTCCCTGGTCGACGGGCACGTGCACCTTCCGCCGACCACTGGCGACAACATCGATGTACTGTGGAGACCTCACGCCCCACTTGTTGAGCAATTCTGCGGTACGTCCACCCGGCCTCCCGCATGCCCACTATATGCCCTCGCTCAAAGTCCGTCAACTGCACATACGGTTCACGTCCACGCTGTCGCGGCATGCTACCAGTGTTAAAGACTGCGATGGAGCTCCGTATGCCACTGCAAACTGGCTGACACTGACGGCGGCGGTGCACAAATGCTGCGCAGCTAGCGCCATTCGACGGCCAACACCGCGGTTCCTGGTGTGTCCGCTGTGCCGTGCGTGTGATCATTGCTTGTACAGCCCTCTCGCAGTGTCCGGAGCAAGTATGGTGGGTCTGACACACCGGTGTCAATGTGTTCTTTTTTCCATTTCCAGGAGTGTATGATGTATGAATGCGGTACACACAAAACTGTAGATGGGAAGGAATGTTGTATTTTACTACCATCTTCACTGAACAGATCCTACTATAACTCTGCGAAGGGTATTGAGTGGACTAGCGTTCACATCGTATACCCGTCACATCACCCTAAGAGACCAAAGTAAACTCTTGTTAGCTTCTGGCCAAGACGATGTGTTACACAGGAGGCCACGAAAACACCAAAGAAAAGCTGTCCAGGTATGGGTGTACTGTGGTCAGGCAGTAAACTGGCGACCCTCCCAGCCGGCGCTCGATGCGGAACTACCCCTGGACCACGGCTGCAGAAATATCATAGAAGAATCTATAACTCATGACGTCGTCACTGTGTTGCATTGGAACTGTTCATGATTTCCTGAGAAATTCTTGTCTATAGAATGCGGCAGCCGAATGCTTTGGCAACAAATTTCTGTGAACATTATTCGACAGATACTTAGTTTGTGCGCATTTGTGTACGTGTTCCTTGTGATGTGTACAGCTTGAGTGCCTGACATCCCCACGCTGTGGCCGTACAGGAAACGCCAACAGAAACCAAAAATGTACAGAAAAAGCCGTGGTACAGTCGGCGCCGTATTTGCGAGAGGTAACGATCAAATCACGGTCCATCTTCCCAGATTTAGGTTTTTTGTGGTTTTGCCAAACCACTGCAGAAAACAGTGCGGCCTTCTCTTCAATACGGGTACTGTTGATTTCTGCCCTAATTCTTCTGTAGTGAGAGGCCATGTCGCTACTCGAATGGTCTCGACGTTAAGAGGACTTGAAACTTTAAACATTCTTCCTATTTTTCGAGAGCAGAACTCGCCGCCTCCTTCGAAAACTTGCATGTTCAGTACGGTTTTGCTGAAAAAGCAACAGACAGTGATCTGTATATCAGTTAGGGCACGTGCAGAGACTAAATTCACAAAACCCTATGTTATGTATAGGCATATGCAGACACATGTTGGCTGATGCTAACGACGATCTCATTTTCGTTAAAATGTATTCGTGCCCAACAACGTTCACCTCCGTCATAACCGTTAATTTACGTCTGATGCATTCTATAGTAATTCGCTACTCGCTTGTTCTCTGTCAATATCACGAAAATGTTGTTGCAGTGGGTTGGAGCCTCGTCTTACGGCGCTAGGCAATCGACAGTAGTCATTCATTTGATGTCCACAGGGGGCGCCATAGAACATACCAGCGACACTGCAGGCTCTGGAAAATGAGACAAGTCAATTCCCAGGTTTGGAGTTGTGGCGTACAGTAGAAGGATGCAATTCTCATGTTTGATCAGTAAGTAGATACAGAAGTATTCTTCTGTTGTACACTTTCCTTGTATGGTCTGTATGTGCAGCTTTCACGTTAGTGTACAGTCTAGGGTTAATCTTGTGTATTTTAATAAGTTAGTATTTATTTATCGTATGGCAGCAGTTTCTGTGGCTTCATGTTTTAAGATTTTGAGTTCTCGCTTCACTTGGATTGTATGGGTTTTATCCTTTGGTGTCCTAGACGTGTTAACTAGATGTGCAGCTATGGCATTTGGTCTTACAGCTGCTTTTCGTCGTTGTGCTAGTGGGCTGTTACCTAGTTTTCTTAGCATAGACCATGCTTGCCTGCTAGATGTTTGGAAATTGAGGCTTTCTACAGTTTCCGTCCACTTTTGTCTTCTGGCAGCATCCAAGCTGTGAAGCAGTTCATCCGCTATTTCCTGATCTCCGTATTCAAGGAAGCTCTGGTATAGTTCTTCGCTCGTTTGGGACCATCCAAGGATGTATTCTTTGCGGTGCCCTCTTGGTATGTGTTTCTTGGCCGTGCTTATCATGGCACCAACAAATCTTTGGTAATTTTTGCTGGTAGGTAGTATCCATCCCATACATTTGTCCAGATCTGTGGGGAACCCAGTCCAATTGGCTGTTTTAAAATTCCATCGTGGGCGAGGTATAGAGGTAATTAGGGGAATTTGAGTTCCTACCTCTATTATGATTGGACGGTGCTGACTGTGCGGAAAGTCGGACAGAACTCTACGCGAGGCCGTGAGAGGTTGGTCTCTGTTGTTGGACGAGACGAAACACAGGTCAGGGTTGTATTCCTGTCTCCAGGCAGCTGATTTAAACGTAAATCGATCCTTAGCATCGAATAAATGGTATAAGTATTCGTCTTCTGCCCATTTTCCTAGTACTTCTCCATTTGCATCATTGTCTTTATACTTCCACTGTTCATGATGACTATTGAAACCCCCAACGTATGCAGCAGGATGTGGATGAGTTTGAAGAACGTGGGCTGGCCAAGGTGTAGCAGGTGGCTTATAAATATTGGGGACGGTAATGCTTCCGATTTTTGTGACAACGTTATGAATGTCTTCGTTGGTGGATGTAGAAATTAGGAAAGCGTTTTCAATATCTTGTTTGACATATGTGGCTACTCCATAAGACCTATGATAGGTCGCTTCCAACAGTTCATAGCCTGGTATTTTGCCCCTTTTATTTAGTTGTTGCACTGTACCACAATGAGTTTCCTGTATAGCAACCAAGTCAATGTTGTCATTTTTTAATAGTTTTGATAGAAATTGGCACTTAGCATAGCTTATGCCTTCTATGTTTATGTGGCAAATTCGAACCACGGGTCCGAGTTTCCTGGTCAGAGGGACCTGACAAGGGCCGTTTGGTCTGTCTGGTGACATAACTCTTACTGAAAGTTTCTCATAGTCAGGAGATTCTCAGATTATCTGACTGCCAGTATGTGCTAGTTCGTTTAGCGTTACCCAGGGTGCACGTGTAGTGTTACACTATGGACGCAAACTAGCTTTACACCCCATAAGTTAGTAAATTGGATAAGATGGTTTCTTAAGGCTGTAGTTACGAGTTTGAAAAGTGGTTGTTTCTTTTATACAATTGCGTGGGTCTAGGAATGGCTAGAGTCAAGGTGTGTCTGTTTGCACATGATTGAGGTGGGGTGGTCAACACATTGGAGGGAATGGACGTCTGAACCTGTCTGCATTTAATGTTTCCATAACCAGTACATCTTCTTGTCAATAAGAGTGGGGTTCACTTGGAGCTTCTCCTTCATCGACTACGTTCTGCAATTTATCCACTACCTCAATAAGAACAAATTTGTCATCTTTGCAGCTCTTAACCTTCTGACTATGTGTGTGTGTGAGTGTGTGTATGTATAGGGGGAGGGACTAGTGTCTGTACCACTGGTATAGACAGAACACTACCGCCTGTTACTGCTCTCACCCAGGGCAATGTATAAATTTTCATCGCTCCAGTAGTCATTACATTATCACGCATTGAGTAAATAATTCTTTATTTCTTTCTTTGTCGCTGTGTTTTGTTTCTATCGATCTGCAGATGATACAGCGCTCTACTGTCTGCGGTTCTCATCTGAGAGTGTGTACCTGCCTTTAGTTTTTCGAACGAATGTGGAACGCCACATTCACGTTCAGCAGAAATTGGAACAGGAAGTACGAGCTGGTCGCTCAGGGAAAGAAATGGAAAAAAATGAAAACATTAACTCACCAACAAACCCAGGAAAAAATGCCAGTGTTCTACCACCTACTTAATTGACATTAGAATACTTATGTGGCAAGATGGTGCATAAATTTATACGCGTTAGCGTAAATAGACTAGCATTTCTTCAAGACCAGACCCTGATTTCCATATGTCGTCAACCACGTGTCTGCTACCCCTGCACTCGTACATACGTTATGTATATTCCCGTACAGGGGAGACATGTTGCCGGCCGGGGTGGCCGAGTGGTTCTAGGCGCTGAAGTCTGGAACCGCGCGAGCGCCACAATCGCAGGTTCGAATCCTGCCTCGGGCATGGATGTGTGTGATGTCCTTAGGTTAGTTAGGTTTAAGTAGTTCTACGTTCTAGGGGACTAATGACCTTAGAAGTTAAGTCCCATAGTGCTCAGAGCCATTTGATTTGGAGACATTTTAACTGACAGTCGCTTGCCCGGAATCGGTGGATAAATGCGACGCTGAAGTGCCTGTGTTGTTCAGAAATACGATGCAATGTTTCTTCGGACATGCAAGCGTGCATATATGTATGCATGTCCGAAAGAACATTGCACTGTACTTCTAAAGAACAGAGGTAGAAGAGTATGGGACTGACGTAAGAAAATCTCTATCTCGTAGCTAAACTTTGACTGTTATTTTAGTAACACTCTTTGCACAGTCGTTCGTATTCTACAGGTTGGATATCATGAGCAATGTGTCTCAAATTGCCCTGCGAATCAGTATTAAACCTATGGATGCTAATATCTGTAAGTAATGTTTTCAATTGTAGCTAATGACGTAAAGAATTCCTGATACCTCCAACCATTCACTGTCTAGCTTCTTTGCTTTATCTGTACTACCACACACTTTGTTCCATTACCTCATTAACGATTCCCCGATGCTTGAAGACGTTTGCTGTCACTCGATTCCTTCTATATGTTTCATCCATTCGATTATGTTACTTTTCGTTAAGAACTGGATTTACCCATCTTATTTTCAGCACTATTCTGTGTAGGCTGCTGCCCCTCTACGGGAACCATATGTTGGTCTGGCTCCTGCATAGACGCCCCTTCCACGTTGTTGGATCTGCAGTACGGCTGTGCGCATCACTGAGGCACGCACGCCACCCCACGGCGGCGAGGGTCTTTCCGCCAAACAGTGTAGGTGGAGGAGGGATTGGAGTAATTTAGTGTACATTGTCGAATATTTTACTTCGTACATCAACGACATGAGAGTACCACAGATTCTGTGTATTCTCCGTTGTACTGATAATCACCAGGTAAAATTTGCTACTCTGATATCTATATGTCTACTTAATCGATTTAATCTTCTCCTTATATTCTTATATAAAATTTATAAATAAGTTATTTGTATCTGTAGATACACAGTTAAAACTTAATGAAGCGGTTTCCAATGGGTGTAGCTATTCGAAACAGAAGAAATTTCTTTTGGATTCCTTGTAGGTATTTGACATGAAGTTCATGGTGAGAGTGGCATCATGTAAGCGACAAAGCGTGTCAGGGCATACATTTAGGCTCAAAATGGCTCTGAGCACTATGGGACTTAACATCTGTGGTCATCAGTCCCCAAGAACATAGAACTACTTAAACCTAACTAACCTAAGGACATCACACACATCCATGTCCGACGCAGGATTCGAAGCTGCGACCGTAGCAGTCGCGCGGTTCCGGACTGAAGCGCCTAGAACCGCTCGGCCACACCTCCCGGCCATAGATTTAGGTCTAGATGGCAGAGAACGCAGTGACGCCATGGCAAGGACGATGGATTCAACGTTTTGCAAGGTGCCGATTCAAAAGTGTGCAGCACCTTCCAATTCACTGCTCCTGCCCCACGATGGAAATTCTGAATTTTATTTTTCGTTTTCTGTACTGCATATCCACGGATGGGTAAGAGTCGACTGCAGTAACGTGTCACCACTGCAGTGAGTTTGGGTTTGTCTGTGCGCTGCACCCCCTACTGTGTGGACTCGGCCCGTGTCGCTCGCTGGCCTCCCTCGCCCTGTGTTGCTGTGACGCCCACAGCCGGGCTGTCGGAAGCGCGAAGTGGCTCAGACCACAAACGGGATGTTAGCTGCCCGCTGATCGCTAACCGCATGCTGTCACAGCGAGGACATGACGCGCTTCCCACAGCCACACACAGATAAACGCGTGGAGTATTCCTGGCGCACATCCGCAAAGCTCCACTTACGCAAATACGACTTGGAGGCGAGAAATCGCGATCCTGCGATAGTAGCTTCCCAGTAATCGACAGATTTATACCAAACATGTTAGTGAGACACGGCTCTATTCTCCCTTGGCACACAAAACTGCCACTGTTGAAGAAGGAACGAGAGAAATGACTTCAAAAAAAAGGACAGTATCACCAAGAATGGCGATGTTTTGCTGAAAGTCAAAATTTTGCCGGACTTCAATGCGGTATGCTTTTAATAGTTTCCGCAACGGAAGTGTGTCTTCACATCTGGCATAAAACCCGCCAGTGTATACATGTCGCCCACACATGTCGCGCGATCGCATTGACGACGCTTGCAACCAGGTCAAAAACGTACTAATAGACGTCTACCATTTAACAGTAAATATATTGAAGCTATGTTATAAGCAAAAAATGCTCAACACATTGTAGAACAACTTTTATTCTCAAAAGAACGAATAACTTGGAGCAGTGAAAGTTGTATTGTTTCAGAAATGATGAAATCAGTCATCTACACCGTACTCGTACATCCAGCAAACGTGTCTGTAACTGAACAGCCTACAAGCACTGGGCTTGTCAAGAAATCTTGTTTCAACTGATACAGGGTCAGTGATTTAACAAGCAGCCGTGTTCACTATACTCCAGCATATTCTGTGTAACGTGCTATGGTAGGTGTTAGTTTCCATTAAAGAACACTTCTAGCGAGCGTAGTACTGTATTGAGTTCACCAGTAGGATCAGAGACACAAGTTTACGGAACAATCGGGTGAACAAATCGTCAACGCGGATGTAGCATTCGGCGTACACCGCCTGTGGTATTCACGTCACTCCTGTTTGCACACGCGAATAACCCAACACTGACGCCAGTGTACAGAGCTCTAGAGGTCGCCGTTCGACGTGGGACTGCTCCGGTTGCAGTGCTGCTGTGCTGACTGAGGCAGGCGGGGGCGGCCGCAGCGCCTCACCAGCTGCAGCGCCGGCCTCTGCTGCCGCCGTGCGGGGGCGGAGCGACGCCCCGGCGCCGACCGCTCTGCCACTGGGAGACCGCAGCAGGTGGCAGTGGGACAGCTCAGCTCCTTCACTAATACAGTAGGGTATGAGGTGAAAGTAATACTGCATTCACCTATAAACCCCCTATTGAGAGTAAATATCTGAACAGCTATCATTTCTTTCCTTCTGGAAGACAGTATCAGTCATATTTAAATGCCGTTCCACCGCGTCTTTTAAACTTTGCAATATTGTATCGACGCTGTTCACTTGATGAAAGTTACTGAACACCGAATTCAGTACCTATGAAAGACGTAAAACTCAAACTAATGCTCTTCAAGTAATCAAAACCAATATTTTGATTACAATGTTCATACGACAAATCAAGGTCAGATATTTTCGTTATGGAGTCCAAATATTTCCTCTACAGTCAGCCATGAATCTAACTAGTCAGCTAGATAATTTCTGCCTGACAAAACTCAATTTATCCCTGATCATATTCATAACTATATCATAAATTCGTACATCTGGAAGGGGTCAAATTGTCGTCCTTTTACAGAACTGCTGCATAAGCTGCACGTGCTGCGCCACTCTGTGATGGTGTCAGTGGTCACGTGATCACTCTCGCACTCGCAGACGAGCTCCTGCACGTCCACGCAGCCCTGACCCCCGCCAGAATCGTCTTATTCCAGGGGCAGCGGCGACAGGGCGCACAGCTACCGCAGCACAGGTAACAGAGCTCGTGAGACCAGACTCCTCAACACAAACTGCTGCGAAACACCCATTAGCAGTGAGACTGTGGGCACCCACACTTCTAGCTCCTCTCCCCTCAGCCCCCCCTCCCACACACACACACACACACACACCACAGCATCGACGTGGAGAGCTCGACTGGTGCCGCCAGGGCTTCCTTCACCTGGAAGAAGGAATGGCGTGCCCTGGTCTTCAGCGACGCCAGCAGATACTGCCTGCATCCCAGTGACGGTCGTTTGTGCATACGACGAAGAGCTGGTGAGTGCTACCTCAAAGAGTGTACTCTTCCGAAACACACTGGCCTTACTGTTCATCTCTGCCGTACCTGGAGAGGACATGCAGAATGTTGTTAAAGCCGCTCTTTTGCTTTTCTTGTAACAGGGTGTGTTGTTCCAAGAGGATAATGCTCGTCCACATACTGCTCATCGACTCAATGTGCCCTGTCAGACGTGTGGCAACTTCCCTGGCTGGCACGATCTTTGGACTCCTCTCCAGTCCAGCAGGTGTGGGGTATGATGGGACGACAAGTGACAGGTGCGACGTGTCAAGCGAGGACTCTTACACAACGACGTGACATCACGTATCCCAGGGCTGTATTCGCCACCCATACTATGGACTCGATGACAGAGTCAGCGCCTGTGTTGCCGCCCGTGGTGGCTACGCCACGTGCTAGTATGGATGTCTCAGGTTGGGTCGATGCCTGGTTCGTCCAACCGTGTGTGCTATTCGTCTGTATGTGTTACCACTTCATGTACTCCATATGCAGTGTTGCATCAATAAATCTTGAGTCACCTTTTTTTTTTGGTCATCAGTCTACTGACTGGTTTGATGCGGCCCGCCACGAATTCCTTTCCTGTGCTAACCTCTTCATCTCAGAGTAGCACTTGCAACCTACGTCCTCAATTATTTGCTTGACGTATTCCAATCTCTGTCTTCCTCTACAGTTTTTGCCCTCTACAGCTCCCTCTAGTACCATGGAAGTCATTCCCTCATGTCTTAGCAGATGTCCTATCATCCTGTCCCTTCTCCTTATCAGTGTTTTCCACATATTCCTTTCCTCTCCGATTCTGCGTAGAACCTCCTCATTCCTTACCTTATCAGTCCACCTAATTTTCAACATTCGTCTATAGCACCACATCTCAAATGCTTCGATTCTCTTCTGTTCCGGTTTTCCCACAGTCCACGTTTCACTACCATACAATGCTGTACTCCAGACGTACATCTTCAGAAATTTCTTCCTCAAATTAAGGCCGGTATTTGATATTAGTAGACTTCTCTTGGCCAGAAATGCCTTTTTTGCCATAGCGAGTCTGCTTTTGATGTCCTCCTTGCTCCGTCCGTCATTGGTTATTTTACTGCCTAGGTAGCAGAATTCCTTAACTTCATTGACTTCGTGACCATCAATCCTGATGTTAAGTTTCTCGCTGTTCTCATTTCTACTACTTCTCATTACCTTCGTCTTTCTCCGATTTACTCTCAAACCATACTGTGTACTCATTAGACTGTTCATTCCGTTCAGTAGATCATTTAATTCTTCTTCGCTTTCACTCAGGATAGCAATGTCATCAGCGAATCGTATCATTGATATCCTTTCACCTTGTATTTTAATTCCACTCATGAACCTTTCTTTTATTTCCATCATTGCTTCCTCGATGTACAGATTGAAGAGTAGGGGCGAAAGGCTACAGCCTTGTCTTACACCCTTCTTAATACGAGCACTTCGTTCTTGATCGTCCACTCTTATTATTCCCTCTTGGTTGTTGTACATATTGTATATGACCCGTCTCTCCCTATAGCTTACCCCTACTTTTTTCAGAATCTCGAACAGCTTGCACCATTTTATATTGTCGAACGCTTTTTCCAGGTCGACAAATCCTATGAAAGTGTCTTGATTTTTCTTTAGCCTTGCTTCCATTATTAGCCGTAACGTCAGAATTGCCTCTCTCGTCCCTTTACTTTTTCTAAAGCCAAACTGATCGTCACCTAGCGCATTCTCTATTTTCTTTTCCATTCTTCTGTATATTATTCTTGTAAGCAGCTTCGATGCATGAGCTGTTAAGCTGATTGTGCGATAATTCTCGCACTTGTCAGCTCTTTCCGTCTTTGGAATTGTGTGGATGATGCTTTTCCGGAAGTCAGATGGTATATCGCCAGACTCATATATTCTACACACCAACGTGAATAGTCGTTTTGTTGCCTCTTCCCCCAATGATTTTAGAAATTCTGATGGAATGTTATCTATCCCTTCTGCCTTATTTGACCGTAAGTCCTCCAAAGCTCTTTTAAATTCCGATTCTAATACTGGATCCCCTATCTCTTCTAAATCGACTCCTGTTTCTTCTTCTATCACATCAGACAAATCTTCACCCTCATAGAGGCTTTCAATGTATTCTTTCCACCTATCTGCTCTCTCCTCTGCATTTAACAGTGGAATTCCCGTCGCACTCTTAATGTTACCACCGTTGTTTTTAATGTCACCAAAGGTTGTTTTGACTTTCCTGTATGCTGAGTCTGTCCTTCCGACAATCATATCTTTTTCGATGACTTCACATTTTTCCTGCAGCCATTTCGCCTTAGCTTCCCTGCACTTCCTATTTATTTCATTCCTCAGCGACTTGTATTTCTGTATTCCTGATTTTCCCGGAACATTTTTGTACTTCCTCCTTTCATCCATCAACTGAAGTATTTCTTCTGTTACCCATGGTTTCTTCGCAGCTACCTTTATAAAATAAATAAAATAAAATAAAATATTAATTGAATATTATTTGAATATTAATTATTCTATCTGTATGATGGTGATTGTAATTGTAATTGATATTTGCTTATCTGGATAATTATTCGGTATCAGACGCTTGACAATGGCTTTTTCGTAAAGGCAATGTTACTCGTAGTTGACCGTGAAATAAAATTGAAATAATCGGACTTCGTAGTTAAATCGTTTCCAAAGACTGCTGCGGTAGGTGCGGACTCATAATCTAAATCTCAATATTACAATAATTTGCCAGCCATGCCAAAACGTCGTACAGAGGTGATTGTCTATTTTATAAATATAAATTCTTTACAGAATCGAGTGCCTAGTGTGGTTGCAACTCGCAGTAATTTTCTATAACATGAAATATGGCGGTGTGCCAGACAATAAAATAAAATACGTGCTTCTCGCACCACTTCAACCAGAGCTCTCCTTTCTTAATCAAACATACGAGTAACGTAATTGTGCTTTTGTTTTATCAGCGACTCAGCGCTGCAGTTGTGTGCCATAGGCTTTATTTATTTGTCACTGATTATTTATTTAATTAATATCTCGCGTTTCCGAGGGAACTCACGCTCGGCATGCAAATGTGCCTTTATATTGCCCCCTGAATTGCGAGGCGAAAGGACACACCTGCAGGCGAGCAATTCACCTAAAGGCACAAGAAAATCTAAGTTATCTACAACTATTTACATGACCTACATTATACACATTATATACGAAATTTGAATGACGCGGGTGCGCCGTAAAAGATCTTATGTTGGCAGATAGAGTGCGCGCATGCGCAGAAGCGTCTGTGTGACTCCGAGTCTGCCGTTATGTCGTACAGTTAGATCACGCGGCACAGTATTGCAGTTCATATTGTTTGTGTGCGCGCGTTTCTCAGTCGTTGCACCAAGAAAATATTCAACCAAGAT
The DNA here is from genome assembly GCF_023864275.1 of Schistocerca cancellata. NCBI lineage: Eukaryota > Metazoa > Arthropoda > Insecta > Orthoptera > Acrididae > Schistocerca > Schistocerca cancellata. Next base: position 733,737,291 of record NC_064631.1, read on the forward strand.
TACATATGAAGACTACATTCTATGACAGGTCACTTAGTTTTAAATTTACAATATTCGTTATAACACAATACAACTTAGATTGTTGAATGTTCTTAGTTACATAGTATTGTTTTGAAATACTTCAAAGAAAAATGTCCGTATGTTTCAGGTGCGTTGACCTATACACATCGTGTCGTTATCACAGTTCATATTCATCTGCTGCACAATAATTTTTTACAGGTTAGTATCGTCGTGGTAAAGTTTTTTGATCAGAGAAACATCGTTGTATAACAACGTGATTAATACATAAGCGTATCCATTTCCTATTTCCATTATAGTCGTTGTGATGCAGTTCGTTGTGAGTAAAAGCATTGCTTATTACAGATCAGACGTGACCCGTGGAGTAATTGGTCCACGTGCAGTTCGTTTTTTACATTCCGTGGAAGCTTGGTTGTAGAACCTCGGACGGCACATAGCTGGCGTCGATCCTTGGACAGTCCAGGTAAGAGTGTCCGTCACATTTCGAGAACATTTTATTCCCTGAAGTTCCAACCAAAATTCTTCCACCCGTCGTGTTGTTTTCTGGACAGGCACTTTGTGTCCATTTAATCCAGTTAACATCTTGAAGTTGGGTACTGTAGTAATGTCACTAGACGATGCACGAATTATGCACTTCACATTTTCAGTTTTTTGCTGAATATAGCTCACCTAAATGTTCGTAGTTATTAATCAAGGAAATCGTTCATCGCGTTTACATAGGTACGATGCATAATGAATGGCATTAACCGTTTCCTTCACATAGGTTTCTGCGTAGTTGCAGAGTTAGTAATGTTCGTTAATGTCCGTGAACAGAGGTTCACTATGCAATGTCTTTTTGGCACTCGTTTTGTTCAAATTTTTACATGATACATCAGTTTAAAAAAATAAGTAATTATACATACACACGTCACATATTTTCTTACCATAAACATAATACAGTTGCACATAAACATGTTTACATCATCATTACATAGCTATAGGTTATCACATTGTGTCACATTTGATTACATGAATTGCAGATATTTACGTCCTCTTTATCGGTTTTGTGATGTCATCTGAAATTAAGATAGGTTAGACACAACATTCATTACATCAGTAGGCAAGACCAGGCGTTTTCACTACTCAATAAATATTCAAAATAGTAAGAGAGAGAAAATGTTCGATTCCTCGCGTTTTGTGCGTGTGTGTAGAGTGTCTGTGTGGCCTTGACTACTGGTAGATGCTTTTCGTGTTGAGAGATGTGCGTCTAATCTATTTCTCAAAGTAAAAGATCGCTTCACAGATGACGTCTGTCAGTTCGTCAGGTGTCATACCAAGTCAGTGGTACCTACAGTCACAAATGTTCCGTGAAAAATTAATATATTATTCACTGCTACGTAATCATAAATTTTACTTTAATATTCAGTCTTCTCGGTGGAGCCGCGGCGTTGAAAGAAAAGTTCTTCTGTCTTCAACTGCGACTCTGGAACGCTGAAATGAAAATTTCTATACTACTTATTATCTGTGTTGTAACGAGTTGCTTAGCAATGTTTTGATGGGTATGACTTTGACATTATTCAGCATGAAATGCTCTAAGATCTCGGTGTGCGTATAGCCCAATAATTGTGTTAGTTCTACGATGTTGTAACAGATACGCACCAGGGTGCGGTATGTTAACAATTATATAAGGTCCCTCATATAGCAGACGCCACTTAGCGTTGCGTCGTTTGAGTGCAACAGATTTATGATGAGTACGAAGTAGTACAAGCATTCCTACCTCGAATTTTTGTTTTCTTTTTATTATGTTTCTGTGATGTTTGTTTCGTATTTGTGCGTGATGTGTCAATGTAGTCAATACTTCTTTTATTTTCTGTTCAGGTGTGATTTCCTTGTCTGACAACTTAGGTAATGGTTCTATCCACTGATCGTTCTGTTTGCAATTGAACATGATCTCGTTAGGTGTGTAATTTGTATCGTAAATATTTAAGTTATTGTGTACGTCTTCGAAAAGACTTAGGTAGGACACCCAATTAGTATGTTTTGATGAAATATAGGTCCTCATGAATCGATTTAATTCTCGGAAAAGTCTCTCAGTCGCGTTACATTGTGGACTAAACCTCGAAATAAATATACTTTTAATGTTATTGTCCTTCAAGAAATTTCTCCATTTGTACCCAGAGTAGTATGCTGCATTATCTGACAGAATTGCTTTAGGTTTTCCCATGTGCGTCAGGTAATCACTTGAGAATCTTCGTATTATAGCACTTGCAGTGGCGGATTTTAAAGCATAAAGTTTAACATGTTTAGAAAATACATCGTAAAAAGCTAAGATATATTTGACGCCTCCAGAGCTTGCTGGATGCGGTCCACTGATGTCAGTACACAGAATTTCCAGGGGTTTACTGGGTAAAATAGAATGTAAATCTGTTTTTGTGGATAAATTCTGAGGTTTTGATTTTTGACATATGACACATGTTTTCAGTTCCCTGTAAATTTTTCTTCTCATATTGCTAAAATAACAGTATGTGCTGAGCTTTGCCAAACACTTTTTCCTCCCATAATGACCCCAAACTAAGTGTGTGTGCCAAATTAAATTACGTTCAGACTCTTTGGGAATGCATACACACCAGTTAGTAGCATTTGGATGTCGTCGATAAAATAACACATCATTGTGTAACTTGTAATACTTAGTCGAAGGATGATTGTGTTTTTCTACCAGTAATGTTATTATCTTATACCAGTGAGGATCAGATTTTTGTAATTCAGCCATGTTTCTGCACATATCAATATAATATTGGTGATACTGCTTGTCTTGCATTAAGAGAATCCTGTAGTCATTTATATTTTCTAAGTCACTTTTGGTATCATTCATACCTTGTGGAAGTCTAGACAAAGTGTCCGCAATGGTGTTGTCCTTACCTCTTATGTACTTAATTTCAAAAGAGTAGTTCTGAAGTGTAACTGCCCATCGTGATAGTCTAGGATGTACAAGTTTACAAGTTAACAAAAATGTCAGGGCCTGGTGATCGGTGTAAATTACTGTATGTTTTCCAAATAAATAATAATTGAATTTCTTGAATGCCCATACTATGGAAAGTGTTTCTAACTCAGTAGTGGAGTATGTACGCTCACATTCAGTTAAAGTACGACTTGCAAACCCAATAATTCTTATCTGTTCCTTTTCTTTATTCCTTACAACTTGAAATAAGCAACAGCCCAAGCCAGTACGTGAAGCGTCACAAGTCATACAAAAATCTAAATTGAAATCTGGATGGCTCAATATGTTAGCATTCACTAAAGCATGTTTAATTGTATTAAAGTCATTCTGGCACTGTTCCGACCAGATCCAAACTTGATTCTTTCTGAGTAGATTTAGCAGATGTTTACTGTTCAAAAGTGGTTGTGGCAAAAAACGTCTGAAAAATTAACATAGCCCAAGGAATGATTTTAACTGCTTTTTAGTTCGAGGGCTAGGAAAGTTTCTGATAGCATCTAATTTACTGGGATCAGGACGTATGCCCTGTGAAATAATGATATGTCCTAAATATTTTATCTCACTGCAACCAAATTCTGATTTTCTTAGGTTGGCTGTGACTCCAGCTTGTGCAAATTTTTCTAAAATTCTTTGAAGTGTGTCAACGTGTTCATTCCAGGATTGTGTAGCTATCAGTATATCATCTACATAGTGTGTGACTGTCTCAACTAAATCGTCGCCAAGCACGGTATCCAGGGCTGTAATGAATACCTCAGAGCTGACATTCAGTCCGAAGGGTAGAACACAAAACTGATAGGTTCGCCCCCCGAACATAAATGCAGTATATTTCCGAGAATCAGGAGTGATACCCACCTGCCAAAACGAATTAGCGAGATCTATTGTGGAAAAATATTTTGCATCTAGATATTTCTGTAATTGCTCTTCTAAATTTTCAGGTTTTGTGTGAACCGGTAAAATTATTTCATTAATAGCTCGTGCGTCTAACACTAACCTAATGCTTCCATTTGATTTTTTGACAACAAGTAGAGGACTACAGTAAGGTGAGGTGGATGGTTCAATGACCTTCCAGTCTAACATTTGTTTTAATTCTTGCCACACAGCAGGTCGTTGAGATAACGGTACGTTATATGTCTTGTGGTAGAAGATCTTGTGAGGCTTAACTTCAATCTCGTACACATACGTGTTGATAACACCTAATCGTTTGGTAAAAACTTGTAAATATTTGGATAACACTTCCTGTAGTTTTATACGTTCATGTACACTGAGAGCTGTAGCTTCACTTATCTTATGATCAAGCAATGTTTTCAAGTCCATTAGCTCTGCGTCAGATGAGTGTGTTTGCATGTCTTGAATGTCTTTGTCAAGTACTAACTGAACCTTGTACCCTGTACAGTGTTTGTCATGCTTTAGAGTTCTCCTGTCCAAATCAATAATAATTACCCTGCTTTTATCATTTAAAATACATTTACCTTTGGAGAAGTCTATAATGCAGTCCTTCTCGCTCATAATATCTATTCCTAATATGCAATTAGTCACAAGGTTTTGTACAACCAGGAATGGCCATTGTACGGTTCCATTACCTATTTTAACGTTTACAAAAACTTGCTTCGTAACCCTACATGACTTATTACCTAGTGCAGTAGTTATTTTACAGTTTTGGGCAGGAAACTCAGGCACAGGTTCCAATTCACACATCTTTTTATAAAAATTAAAAGATAAAACGCTCACAGCTGCACCTGTATCTAGGACAATAGTAGTTGGAATCCCACCTACTACACCAGTAGTGGATGCTAAAACAATTTCATTTGTGTTTAAACGACATTGTGTACTGTCTTGTAAAACTTCATCTGATATATTGTTATTGTGGTTGTATCTTATAAATAAAACAGGTAGTTTTTGTTTAGAATTACTCGGCATATCATTATTCTGTTGTTCAAGTGTGGTGTCAAATAACTGATTAACATTGAAGCCGCCCCCCAAGAATTCTTCAGCCACGACCTGGGGCAAAGTAGTGACTGTTTCTAGTTTGTTGGATTAGCATTTGTACTAGGTACTGACACAGATTGAGGTTGTGCATCAGGTGTCATTTCTATTATATTCACATTCGGATATTGCCTATTATGATCTCCAAACTTTTGCGGTTGTTGTTGCTGTTGCGCATTATAACTTACCTGTCGGTCGTAAGGTATGCTCCAATTTTGTCCTGGTGGCTGCTGTGGTAAAGCAGAGTTTGAATGAAAGTACTGATCGTTACGAGTTCAACCTTGATGCTGTCTTGGCTCGTAGTTATCATTATTTCTATTTCTGTTTGTGTTTTTGTTATTACCTTTGTATCCGTTGTTACCGTTGTAGTTATTACCGCGGTGCCTTTTGTATGGATTGCCGCATGAAGTGTTATTACTGTTGTAACTATTGTTTGTATTGGAATACGCGTGTTGATTTTGATTTCCGTACTGAGACGGCATGTGAGTTTGCTGTTTTTGTTGTACCGCGTATCCAACTGTGGGCGCGCCAGAATTGTGTTGGCAAGCCTGCATGTTTTGCATACCACTAGTGTAAACATTGTGGCTGCTGTTTTGCCGCGCGAAGCGCTGGTCTTCAAGTAACATGTCAACCGAATCTAAGGCTGTTAAAAAATAATCTGAATCGTCATCCGGGATATGTAGGAGTTTTTCTTTAATGTTGAAAGGCAATTTGGCCTTCAACGCACGGAGTATATCACGCGTTGCGACTGGTTCGTCTAAAAAGTGTCCCATGTTCAAGTATTTTTCAAAATATCTGCGTAAGTTGCCATTTTTACTGTTAAAAGTTTCAGGTTCTAAAATTTGTCTTCTGAGTCGCTCCTGGACGGATTGCGACCAGAATTTGTTCAAAAAAGCACGCTCAAACTCACTGTACGTGGTACATACGTCAGCTTGACTGTATGTCCAGACAGCTGCATCGCCTTGGATGTAACCGACAATATATGAAATCTTTTTCCGGTCACTCCAAGTGCGTGGAAATGCGTTACTAAAAGATTTAAGAAAAATCACCGGATGAATGGTTCGTTTTTCTGGGATAAAAATCTGAAATTGCCTGTGTTTCATTAAGCTTTCGTCTTCCTTTGCATTATGATATGGATTTGTACCACTGTAATTACTGCTATGTCCAGCTGGCGAGTAATTGCGATAATGTTGCTGTGGTTTACCATGATAATAGCTTGTGTTTGTGTTTCCACATCGTGGTATGTGTTGTAGTCGTGGTGCGTTTTGTTCTTGTGTATTTGTCGTGTGCGGAATGTGTGTATCATACTCGAATGGATATTGGTTTCTGAACTGTACATTTTGACTGATATTTTCGTTACATTCAGACTGTGGTCGATCGGTGAATTGTCCCATGGGTGCAGTGACGGATTGTACTGCGTCACTGATCAGCTGTTTGTTATTAGTAATGTATTGCGCTACGGAGTCGTGCACAATTGTTGGTAAATTTTCACGTAAGCATGCATCAAAATGTTTGTCTTTGTTCACTACCCAATCATTAAATTCTTTATTAATATTTTCAAAATGAGCTGTGGCATCAGATTGTAAGATGTCAGTCAGGTGTTGTTCAACATTGTCAAATTTATTCTGTACGTCAGTAATTCGTTTTTCAAGGTTGTCATGTACTGAAGGATATGTTTGAATTTGTTCAGTAAGAACTTCACACGTGATATTAAGGTTTTTTATTTGTGTCTGTAAAAGTGCTACGTCAGTTGTAGTCTTTTCTTGTCTCGTATTAAGCTGGGAAAATTTAGTACTGAGTTCAGTCATCTGTTTAGTCAGTGTGGCGTCTATAAGTTCCACACGTTTACATAAAGTGTCATTACCTGTCTTGAGTGCTATGAGGTCAGATTTAATTGCGTCATTTTGTGTCTTTAAGGTTGCCATGTTTTCGGCGTTCTGTTTGATTAACATTTGTAACATGTCGGCAATGTTTACCGTTTGCAAGGTCTCTGCCCCCGCCGCGTCATTAGACGTGACGTCATGCATTAACATGGGCTCTGATTGAGACTTTGAAATTTTTGTGGTGGACGGCCTATTGTCAAAATTTTCGTCAACACTTGCGTCAATGTTTGATGAATCGTCACTACCGGTTGCTGTCGTAAAGTCATTTTCTAACACTTGTCTCACGTCCGAGTCGGATTGCGTCTGAATAGTACGTCCTTGCTGTTCCATTTTTGCGTATTGTTTTCTAGTTATTACCATGGCACACGTGATATATGTTTCAAGAAAATATTTGACACTGATTTTAAAATAAAATGCAGTTGAGCATGAATCGCTCGTAGCAACAATGGCTGTCTATTAATTTAAAAATATAAACTGAATTTAAGATTATTGGTAATGGCTGCTGTCCATGTTACTACGTATCGTACAGAAGTCGGCCATATTGTACACTCGTGTATTGGTATTGTTGCATACGTTATTGTTTAGGGAAAAGTACTGAGAATGAAATTTATCACTGAAACTGTTATGCGGAAAAGAAACACTACAGAATTTACTGAAAAGCTAATACACTGAATTATACGTCTGGTCAAGCCTGCTAATGCAAGGATGCTGCGTCTTACCTTATTTTGCTGGAAGCTTCTTTGCGTCTTCCGGCAAAATTTCAGAATTGCAATGTCTTCAAATTTTGTTATCTCTCATACATTGACGTCCAGGTCCAGAAAGTTGATTTTTTACATGAAACAAAGAGAACAATGTAACAAATGACAAAATAACGAGTCCGACACGCAGTCGCCAATATAAAATAAATAAAATAAAATAAAATATTATATTAATTATTTTAATGTTAATTATTCTGTATGATGGTGATTGTAATTGTAATTGATATTTGCTTATCTGGATAATTATTCGGTATCAGACGCTTGACAATGGCTTTTTCGTAAAGGCAATGTTACTCGTAGTTGACCGTGAAATAAAATTGAAATAATCGGACTTCGTAGTTAAATCGTTTCCAAAGACTGCTGCGGTAGGTGCGGACTCATAATCTAAATCTCAATATTACAATAATTTGCCAGCCATGCCAAAACGTCGTACAGAGGTGATTGTCTATTTTATAAATATAAATTCTTTACAGAATCGAGTGCCTAGTGTGGTTGCAACTCGCAGTAATTTTCTATAACATGAAATATGGCGGTGTGCCAGACAATAAAATAAAATACGTGCTTCTCGCACCACTTCAACCAGAGCTCTCCTTTCTTAATCAAACATACGAGTAACGTAATTGTGCTTTTGTTTTATCAGCGACTCAGCGCTGCAGTTGTGTGCCATAGGCTTTATTTATTTGTCACTGATTATTTATTTAATTAATATCTCGCGTTTCCGAGGGAACTCACGCTCGGCATGCAAATGTGCCTTTATACCTTCTTTGTACCTATGTTTTCCTTCCCAACTTCTGTGATGGCCCTTTTTAGAGATGTCCATTCCTCTTCAACTGTACTGCCTACTGCGCTATTCCTTATTGCTTTATCTATAGCGTTAGAGAACTTCAAACGTATCTCGTCATTCCTTAGTACTTCCGTATCCCATTTCTTTGCGTATTGATTCTTCCTGACTAATGTCTTGAACTTCAGCCTACTCTTCATCACTACTATATTGTGATCTGAGTCTATATCTGCTCCTGGGTACGCCTTACAATCCAGTATCTGATTTCGGAATCTCTGTCTGACCATGATGTAATCTAATTGAAATCTTCCCGTATCTCCCGGCCTTTTCCAAGTATACCTCCTCCTCTTGTGATTCTTGAACAGGGTATTCGCTATTACAAGCTGAAACTTGTTACAGAACTCAATTAGTCTTTCTTCTCTTTCATTCCTTGTCCCAAGCCCATATTCTCCTGTAACCTTTTCTTCTACTTCTTCCCCTACAACAGCATTCCAGTCGCCCATGACTATTAGATTTTCGTCCCCTTTTACGTACTGCATTACCCTTTCAATATCCTCATACACTTTCTCTATCTGTTCATCTTCAGCTTGCGACGTCGGCATGTATACCTGAACTATCGTTGTCGGTGTTGGTCTGCTGTCGATTCTGATTAGAACAACCCGGTCACTGAACTGTTCACAGTAACACACCCTCTGCCCTACCTTCCTATTCATAACGAATCCTACACCTGTTATACCATTTTCTGCTGCTGTTGATATTACCCGATACTCATCTGACCAGAAATCCTTGTCTTCCTTCCACTTCACTTCACTGACCCCTACTATATCTAGATTGAGCCTTTGCATTTCCCTTTTCAGATTTTCTAGTTTCCCTACCACGTTCAAGCTTCTGACATTCCACGCCCCGACTCGTAGAACGTTATCCTTTCGTTGATTATTCAATCTTTTTCTCATGGTAACCTCCCCCTTGGCAGTCCCCTCCCGGAGATCCGAATGGGGGACTATTCCGGAATCTTTTGCCAATGGAAAGATCATCATGACACTTCTTCAAATACAGGCCACATGTCCTGTGGATACACGTTACGTGTCTTTAATGCAGTGGTTTCCATTGCCTTCTGCATCCTCATGTCGTTGATCATTGCTGATTCTTCCGCCTTTAGGGGCAATTTCCCACCCCTAGGACAAGAGAGTGCCCTGAACCTCTATCCGCTCCTCCGCCCTCTTTGACAAGGCCGTTGGCAGAATGAGGCTGACTTCTTATGCCGGAAGTCTTCGGCCGCCAATGCTGATTATTTATCAAAATTTAGGCAGTGGCGGGGATCGAACCCGGGACCGAAGACGTTTTTGATTATGAATCAAAGACGCTACCCCTAGACCACGGGTGACCTATTAACCTCCAAAAGCACCAAATTTTTTTCTGCCAGTGTATTAGCAGCCATGAGCGGCTACATTTGCAGACAATAATCCTATACTGTGAGATCATCAGCGTCCATCTTCCACCTCTAGTCCACGCTCGCCATACACATTAAATGACGAGTAACTTGTAATTAAAATAGATAACTTCACACAGAAATGTCCGTGGATCCCTTGTAGGCTTGTTCTAGCTCTACTACTGATGTGGCGACTATGGTTTGCAACTCATACAGGGTGTGGGGTTACGAGCTGAGACGTCTAGTTTTAGTCAATTTGTATTAAGGAAGAATATTTAGAAAATGGCAGTTCAAATTTGCCGAAACTAGTCATCACTGTACAATTGCAATTTCAGCAAATAAAGTTTTCGTATCAGAAGACTTCGCCATTTAAAGTTAGTCTTATAAAAGACTCTCTCTGTCCCAGGTAATACAGTAGATGCCACTTTTGTTATAATGAATGTAATCCAAATAGAGATGTACATGGCGAGTCAAAAAGGAATTTGCAACTTTAGAATGATATAGAAATGTATTGAGATAACTTATAGAGCCGGTACATGTACGATTCTGCAGCAGACAACCTACTTGTACATCAGCCCATCAGTAGCCCATTCCATCAGCAGGAACACCAGCGTTGTGCACAGTTAAGATGGCTGCTTCTACTGACGTGGAACGTGCTCGCTGTGTATTCTGGTTCCATGAAATAAACTCTGCAATAACTGTTCAGCGGTTTCATTAAAGATGGCGTGTATGTTCCTCCCACATACTACTGACCTCAGAAGTTGAGTCGCACAGTGCTCAGTGCCATTTTGTTCCTCTCATAGCAAACAATTTGGCCGACCCGAAAATCGAATCTACGCTGCTGTTGCACAAGTTTCGCCCGATTTGCCACAGTGAATGTGGGAAGAGGAAATTGACTACCAGTGGGATGTGTCTCACATCATATATGGTATTCACATCGAAACGAAATGACACTTTTATGTGAAACTTGAGGTTCTTTGCTACAAAATAACACGTCAATCTACTCTGTTAGTTATCTCAATATATTTCTGTATTTACAAAGCTACAAAGTCCTTTCTGACACACACTTTATTTTTAGCGTCATCAGCGTGCAGTTTTCTAGAATGCTGCTGTTGACCAATGATAAGCTCCGTCCAAACGCAACATCTTTGAACCTTAGCCTTAACCACACTCTTTGGTTTGTTTACATCCTGTGGAACAAGTGGGAGTTGTTGGATGTGGTGAAGTTTGTGTATTGCTGTGTGATCTGTCCAACTGGAGAACATGAACCACGTTCTCCAATGTGGCCTGTGAGCAATGGGTAAACTGGTTGATGTTAATTACTACAAGTAATACCATCAAGCTGACCTTGCAGGGTAAGTAATTCTGGATACCTCGCCACATTCTGTGCTTCTTTTTATCCTCGTTTCTGTCTTCCCAGAGTACATTTAGGCATTAGAGAGAGGTGAATGGCCTCGTGACATTGGAGGTGTGAAATATCTCATGTGGTAAACTAATAATGGGAGGCGCCGCCCAGGGAGGTCGGGCTCGAGGACACGATCTGAGACCACGTTCCTCAGCAGCGTTGTTGAGGCCACAACTACCAATCATTCCTACTTTGTTTTTTTTTCTCTTCTCAAAAGTTAAAAATTTTATAATTTTCGATTTGGAAATTTCATGTATTATAATTTCGAGAAGTGATTACAGCTGTATCTTACACAAAAAATGACAAAAGACCTCCACGCGGCAGTGCACGGGCAGCGCTGCCCGTGACGTCAGCTGCGCAGCCAGACACTGCGGTGAGGCGGGGGCCGAGTGCACTGAGTGGAGCACTGAGGTCCGCAGAAAATTATCAGACGGCGGACCCTGGCTGTGCAAATGCAGGCTCGGAAAAGAAAGAAAATGCAGCCTTTGCTGCAGTCACTCGCGCCGGTCTTCCAGGACGCTTACCACGATGCCGCAGCCGTGGCGGCTACCTCGGCAGTGAGCGCTCAGCCCCCACTGCCTGAGAGGACAGCGCCGGCCGCCACCGTCAGCTGCCGTCAGCCTCCGAGGCACCCACTCGGCCGCCCACTACGTGTTTTCACGCGGCTGCACAGACAAGTTGTACTGCACTTGTGGCATTCTTAGTGGCCTTCCCTGCACGGAAAGCGAGCTGCCAGTAGTTTGTACCGCTCAGAAGCCGGTGAGACGACTTCTGGCGCCACCCAGCTTTTCAGATTCTTTTTACAGAACAGCCAGCAACCAACTAGATTTATCGGACTTCCTTGATTATAACTACCTCCGCGATTTTCCATGACCAATTTCTAGACATCGATTATAAACGAGACATAAACATGGAGCTACCTTTGGGGCCAAAAGTTATATAACTTCTTCTGGTAGGCCATGATTACCTTGGGCTTTGCCTCAAACAAGACTATTTAAGGATATGGAGACAGCCTTACGAATCCATGGACTCTGCAAATCAGCAGGGGGCGGTTAAAGTGCTGGAGGCTCTGCAGTGGTGTGGGGCGTGTACAGTTTGAGTGATATAGGACCTCTGATACGTCTAAATACAACTGCGATGGGTGACACTTACGTAAGCATCCTGTCTAACCACCTGCATCCATGCGTGTCCATTGTGCAGTCCAACGTAATTGGCCAATTCCAGGAGGATAATACCACGCTCCACACGTCCGGGATTGTTACAGAGTGGCTCCTGGAACATTATTCTGAATTTAAAAACATCCGCTGGACACCGAACTCCCCAATTGTGAACATTATTGAGCATATCTGGGACGCCTTGCAACTTGGTGTACAGAAGAGATCTCCACCCCCTCCTACTCTTACCCCTTTGTGGACACCCTTGCAGGAGTCACGGCGTCAATTCCCTCCAGCAGTACTTCAGACATTAGTCGAGTGTGTGCCACATCACGTTGCGGCACTTCTGCGTGTTTGCGGGGGCTGTGCACGGTATGAGGCAGATGTACCTGTTTGCTTGGCTCTTCAGTCTATATACGTGTGCATGTGCCTATGACTGTTTTTTCACCTACTGGTGCTAGTGCACAAAATCATTTTTACACAGAGAAACGAAGCAGAAAAGAAAAAAATGGTTGACTGGGAAAACAAAGTCCTTATTATTAGATTTTAATTTGTACATGGAATTAAATGCATATATGGTACACATTTAAATGGAACAAAAAATTGGTTATTAGTTTAAAAGTGTATATGGAATTAAATGTGAAGTATTGTATGTGATTAAGTGATATAAGTAATATGCATTATAAGAAATACACATGGATCATTTTTTTTTCAGAAAAAAAGATTCTTAACTAAAAAACTATTAGTTATTGTTTAGTTATATCATTGTTATTTCATAGAAAAGAACCTAATCACTACAAATGACTAGCCAGATGTAAATGATGAAAAAGAAGGATTTCCTTAAATCGATATTGTAAGATGTGGCTAGTTATTTACAGTGTGTTGCATTACACATGTCTTTTCTTCAACAATAGACACCTTACATATCAGCAAAAAGTAAACTTCAAGGTAAAACAATAGGAACAAAAAAAATTATGTACAGTCACAGCAGCTTCGCAAAACATTACCCCTGAGTTAGAGTAACTGTATATAATTCATTATTAACATGAAAGTGCTGACTGCTGCCGGCCACTCTGTGACGTGCCACCCCTCTGGCTGCCCTCACCAGCTGAGGCGCCAACACTGCTGTGGAGGCCGTGGGTGGCTGGCTGGGTGGGGAGCTGGCTGCTGGCTCTGCAGGTCTCCTCTGGAGGCGGGCTGGCGGCTCCCCACCCAGCCAGTGGCCACGTGGGGCCCGCGGCGGCAGCTCGCCACAGCACTGCCCGGCCGACACGTGCGCCGCGTCTCGCGCACAGTGCTGGAGACTCCCGAGTAAGCACTGGCTCACGGTACATTTATATGCACTTGAATGGTGAGGATTGGTGCGCACTGAGGCAGGAAGAACAATTTATTCTGTATTTTCTTTATTTACATATGTACCTTTTTTACTCATTGTGGCCGGCCGGGGTGGCCAAGCGGTTCTAGGCGCTACAGTCTGGAATCGCGCGACCGCTACGGTCGCAGGTTCGAATCCCGCCTCGGGCATGGATGTGTGTGATGTCCTTAGGTTAATTAGGTTTAAGTAGTTCTAAGTTCAAGGGGACTGATGACCTTAGAAGTTAAGTCCCATAGTGCTCAGAGCTGTTTGAACCATACTCGTTGTGTAGGGCAATGTTTTTCGAGGAGTTGCTTCATATGAGCCTTAAATTCAGCTTGTATAGTATTCTGTCCAACAAGTGCCTCAACACATACATGAGTAGACATACCATACCTAAATTCTGCTCGAATGGACCTCAAACTAATAGACTCTCCTGGCACAGCGACAATACATGCATTCATACACTGCTCCTCTTAACTCAGATACCAGCACGTCTGTCTGTCTGTAGCAGTCGCTAAGATGCAGTATAAATCATCCAAATTCTCCACACTCGTATGTTTTATTTAAATGCGCATATCCCCTGAAGTTGATTCAGTCATAGCTTCCCTGTACATATGCACTGTTGAATCCCTCCTCCCATACATTTTAATGTCGGTTGGTGATTGAAATGCAACTTAATATGTTGTCATCTACTTCTTTGTATACTCCCTCATGCTACGCAGCACGTCTGTCTGTCTGTAGCCATCCCAAACTCACTGTCGCATTCTAGACCTACATTCACGCATTTGAATAGACTAACAGTAAAATTATATGTCTTGGTGATAAGCAGTAGACTTAACTGAGACTTGCCGCCTTGAGGAAGCTCTGATGTCTAAAAGTAGAAAGACTGCAGGTCTGATAAATCTGGAAGGTAGGCCGTGGCTTGCTGCTGCAGTTCACCTGGAGTTCATTGGCCTGGTGTAAAAATACATAGGTATAATCCAATTTATCTGTTTTTTTGGCCCATCCCTGGTGACAGCACTTTGCGATGTTCTTTTCACTACTCTGTACTGACCTGAAATGATACTTATTGGGCGAAAGCAGTGTTGGGAGGGGAATGGAGGGGTTTTGGAGTGGGGAGGGAGGGGTGAGCGGATGGCAGCTGTGTCTGCTGTAAAATAAAAAAAAAAATATTGACAGATCGTGAGGCAACGATTTGCTCGCAGGCCACAGTGATCCCGTGGTATGGTCCTTCACTGCAGTCTGTTAACGAACGAACAAGCGTACAGAATAGGTTTCTAGATATGTGAGTGGTTGGAAAATTTCTTTATAACAAAACCCTTACATTGTACTCGACAGTCAGTGCTCATGAGAGACAAACGTATCGCCAGGAGTGCCCCAGAACATAATCTGACAGACAGGATGAGCTGATGGTGCTGTGGTGTACAGGGAGATGTAATTGCTGAATTACTGTAGAAGATTGCAAGTTGTCTTAAGAAAAATTTGTTGGTAAGATGAATGGTAGTTAGGTCTAAATGTAGTGTAAGTAGACTGTTTAGGCTTTCTTTATGTAAGTTTGCTGTTTATGTTTTTTATTGGCAACGTTACATAGCACTCTTCTTTATGTAAGTTTGCTGTTTATGTTTTCTTATTGGCAACGTTACGTAGCGCTCTCTGTATGAAAATCACTGGCTGTGCTGTGTGCAGTATGTCGCTAGTTTGCATTGTTGCCTGCCATTGTTGTCATGAACTGCTATAGCTGGATGTGAACAGCAGATAGCGCTGGGCAGTTGGAGGTGAGCCGCCAGCAGTGGTGGACGTGGGGAGAGAGATGGCGGAGTTTTGATAATCTGTAAGACTGAATGTCAATTATGAATATTAAGGTAAATACATTGTTTGTTCTCTATTAATATCTTTCATTTGCTAACTATCCCTATCAGTAGTTAGTACCTTCAGTGGTTTGAATCTTTTATTTAGCTGGCAGTAGTGGCGCTCGCTGTTTTGCAGTAGCTTGAGTAGCGAAGATTTTTGTGAGGTAAGTGATTTGTAAAAGGTATAGGTTAAAGTTAGTCAGGGCCATTGTTTTTTAGGGGTTATTGAAAGTCAGATTGCGTTGCGCTAAATAATATTGTGTGTCAGGTTAAGCACAGGCTTGTATAATTGTTCTAAGTGGACGTTTCACATGTATAAATTGTTCAAAGGGGATGTTTCATATGTCGACCCTTAGCCTAGGATACCTCACTGGAATCTTCTGATTTTTTCTTGTAGTTTGTGTATTTAGTGTAGCTTTTGTTTATTGCTAGCGCGTAATTGTAGAGAGAATCTCCTTTGTAGTTGCAGCCTTTCATTGTTGTACTGTAAAACAGTTGTGGCATGCATGTAGCTTTGCGCCAAGTATTTCGCTGCTGCAATTAACTAGATATTATTTTCAGTGCTATGTTAATGTGTTCTCTTGTTTTTGCTATTCAAGTTGTGCTTTTCTGTGTTGTCGTGTGAAATATTGTGACAATAATGGCGTGTGAAAAACGTAACACTAGGCTCCAAACTAAATTGAGAAATAATAGTGACGACGAGCGTAGCTTATCAGCACCACTGGGTAGTGAATTAACTAATATTCAAAGTAGTAATTTGGTAACTGTGCATAGGGAAATGGAGCGGGCGTCAGACAATGGCGTAGGCAGTGAAACAGGTAGTGAACAGGGAAGCATTGTCGATCGATCGGTCGGCAACAGCTCGCCTCAGGAATCCGAAATGATAGGACACAATTTTGCAAATACTGTAGATTCAGGTTTTGCGTCCTCACCGTTTTCTCAAATGAGTCAAGACACATTTTCCGCTTGTCAAAATGTGAATGTTGCCGGTGCAAATTCACTGCTGAAAAGCACTGAGGAACATGTTTCAGACACCAGTGCATTGTTATTACAGTTAATGCAACAAATGGGACAAAGGCTACAAAAGTTAGACACAACGCTTGAACAAAATCAGAAACAAATGGGACAGAATCTTCAAAAGTTAGACACAATGGAACAAAATCAGAGACAAACACAGCAAAAGCTTCAAAAGTTAGACACAATGGAACAAAAGCTTCAAAAGTTCGACTCAGTGGAACATATGCTTGAACAAACACGTGAAGATTTAACTACTGAGTTACATAAAATAGAATCGAAATGTCAGAAAGTCTGTAATGACGTAAAAACACAAATTTGTGAGCATTTCCAACCTATTTTTTCGCGTCATGAGAATGTATTACAGAATCACGAAGCAGCCATAAAAGAACTGCAAACCATTGTTCATGAAAATCATGAGACCTTGTGGGCTAAAATTGACTCAGTTGCATCTACCGATTCGGTTACGCAACTGGCAAAAACTCAGGAAAACTTAAAGAACACAGTAGATTCGATTTCAACACAAATGGACACTCTGAAACTTGGTTCAGAAAAACACACTGAGGAAATGTGTTCACTATCGGAGAAAGTAGCTGAACTTTCGGATCAGGTCACTAACTTATCTACAAAGGTAGATGATGATCTGAATGACACAAGACCCGTAGCCTTCACTGACACAGAAGACTATGAACAAATAAGAAAATTCAAACAAAATCAAAATCAAATTAATACACAGTATAAAAGAGAAATCCGGGAAGTACAAGATCAGTTGACGCAGGTGATACAAGAATTACGTATTTCAGAGGACACTCGCGCCCCAATACTGGAAGAGGGACATAGAAATACGGAAAAGCCACAATATAATAACACAGAGCATTTCGGTAATTATGAAAGAAATTGGCAAGGTGCACCGAATTTTGAGATGGAACCGCCGACACGACGTAACAATGACCGATATGTGACTCGCCGACATGATGATTTTGACTATAAGCTGTTCATTACTACACGTAAATTCAAAACATTTAAGAATTCTGGCAACGACATTCATCCACAAGCATGGCTCCATCAATTCTCTCATTGTTTTCCTCCCAACTGGTCATTAGAACACAGATTAGAATTTATGTGTGGCTACTTGGAGAATGAACCAGCTGTGAGAATGCGATCGGTCATTCACGATTGTCACAGTGAAGGAGAATTTTACCATGCGTTCCTCTCAGCATATTGGTCACAAGCTACACAAGATCGCGTAAAACATAGCATCATGATGATGAAACACTTTGAACAATCTGAATTTTCCAGTCTTGTGAAATATTTTGAAGACATGTTGCACAAGAATCAATACCTGTCAAACCCATACAGCCCCTCAGAACTCATCCGCATTTGCTTAATCAAACTGCCTGAACATTTACGACACATTATTTTGGCAGGACGTTGCAAAGACGACATTGAAGCTTTTCAGGGACTGTTACAAGAACTGGAAATTGACACAGACAGTCGTGGGATGCGAAAACAGGAAATCAATCACTACAGGTCACATCCGTCACAATTCCGTGACGACAGAAATAATAACTGGACACGACAAGTCTATTCTTACAACGCAAATCGTGACCAAAACAGACACCACCCGTATGACAACCGTTGGCAGAGTAGTAATAATTACAGGGAAAGATCACCTTTCCGCGGTAATGACTATCACAGAGACAATCAGAGAAGCAGACAATATGGGAACCAAAATAACTATTATCAAGGGAGACAGAATAACTTTAGACGCAACGGTCCAGCGCGTAGTTACGATTCAAGGAGAAATTCTCCACCACGTGACCGACAAGAAAGAAACTATGGAATCTACCGACATAACGACAGACCTGAATTCCATCAGAACTGGCGAGCTTTAAACAGAGCTGGGCCCTCTCGGCAAGGCGAATTTGTGGAAGTTCGGCCTCCTAATCCCAATAACGGCGCGCGCCAACAAAGAAACAGACAATGACTCACACCGCAGGCAGCCGCGTGCGCCCGCTGGCTCAGGGAAAAATAACATTGACGCTAACCTTGAGCAAAATTCCCGTATTCTTTACCGACGTATACCACATGATAATTGCGTTGAAGTTGAAACGCTGCGTACTAGGAAGAGTAAAGGTTTACACCACATTTCTCATGTAAAACCATTTATTGACAGATAATCTGCTTTTTAACTTAGTCTTTGCAATTTTCACTTCACGCTACTTGTACAATTTGTCAGACTTAAGAAACTGTTAACATGCAACATTTTGGTTTGCATACGAGTGGATTCTGGATTTGAGGTGCTTTCTGTGAAATGCCAGATGACACAGTGGTTGGTTTGTGTGACAGCTACACGATTATATCACGACGTTACTAATGAGTGACAATTTACAATGTTGCTTTTGCGGTGTATCTGTTTGATATCTGCACAGTTTTTCTGAATTCTTCTATAAAGTGAGACATGTTTTAGTGGTGACTTTTGTGCTATTGCTACAAGGAGACAGCCTTTTCCGTAGGACAACAATACGTTACAGCACAGTACTTTCCTCATCACGGCAATAAGCGTAATAAGTATGATATCTATACGCAAAGCATTTCACTTTTGTGTATCATGAGGTAAGTACATTGACTTCTGCAGAACTTAGCTTTCGGAGGACAATAACTACGACACTTCCAAGAGATTATCTTAGAGCAAGACGCACATTTAGCGCTACTGGACACGTATTTGAGTGATTAATTTTGTACTTAAGACATTTATTTTTAGAGATTTTTGAATTACAAAGAAAGTTTTTCGTGACACATTTCATTTCATTGCTGTAAGCTGTAATACCTGAGGATACAATTACAATAAACCTCAGGGGGGTACACGCCTACTTTGTGTACCATGTGTTTGGCAAGCACAAGGAGCCCTAGCTAATATGGTATTTGCTTATACAATTTAACACATCGGTACCATATTTCTCTAACACATAAATTACACAGCTATCTGATCATTTAACAGAGAAACAAACATCGTTTTACTACGTCAGTGACACATGTTTACGCAATTACAGAGTTGGATTACTTCACACTTAAGAAATTGTACTTTGTCTGTACTTTGTGCACTGTTCATATTTTTTTGGAACCATTGTGATACTATGAGAACTTTGAATGATGTATTTGGTAAGGGAGTATAATTTTTAAAGTACGTTTGAGGTAGATGACACTACTGAAATGAGCAGAGAATTTTCTTTAGGTTTTGAAATCATTGGAGGAAGCTACGACGTTTTTGACATTTGACTGAGGTGTTATGATGTTATTTTTACGACGACGATGTGTATTATGCTGTTGAGGTATGTTTATGTCAATAAAATTCTTGACCTATGAAATGTTTTTATATGAGACTGTCACTGTAGCGGAAACTGCTGTCGTAAATATTTCCGTAAGAAAGTTAAGTGACCACCTGCACATAATGCGACGTGGGCACCCAGGTGTGTCAGACACCTGGAGAACAAGCCTTTTCAGACGCTCAGGTAGAAAAGAAAGCCATTAGGATGTGCCTTTCATCGCTAATGCGACACCCTCGTTACTTAAAAATTTATGATATTTACTGAAATGCCTAACAAAATGACAAGAAATATTTTTACATCTGCACACCTGATTATGACAAGAGTCTTTGTACGAGAGTTGAGAGCAATTAACTTATGAAATGAAATGTCACATGACTACTGAATGACATTTTTATGCTTTGGTTTGTGTAATTGCTTATTTCATTTGATGTCTGGTTTCCAGCTGTGTTGCAGCATTGCTTTTATAAAATGAGATGCATTTGCTAATGTGAACTCTTTCTGTCAACAGATCTATTAAATGATAATTTTGTAATCCACATTCTTTAAAAAAGGAGCACTTGGAAAGGAAAGAACAATAAGAAGTAACTCGTAACAGTAACACTTAATTTTCTTTTCAGGTACATGGTAATATTTTTTTTACAATAAGTTGTTATGGTGCACCACTTTAATTACATAGACATTAAGATGACCACTTTAATTACATAGACATTAAGATGTGAATATGCATTTCCCTTGTCTGCATTGTTGTTTTTACTGTAATATTTTTTCTGCTTGCGCTATGTCATGTTTAGGTATAAGTTGCTGCTGTTTGCAAGGCATAGTGTTATTGAATTTGACTTTTGCTAATTTATGCTGCTAGCTTTGCCAATTTGCATTTCTTTGTCATTTCTGTTTGTGTTGATTTGTTGTGATGCTGCATTGCCTCGTCCTTTGGTATATATATCTGAGCTCAGTAGATTTAAGTTAGCTTAAGAGGGGGTAGACTATATAAGAAACTGACTATGGAGAATAGGTAAAGAATGCATTGCGAAGAAAGATTTGGGCCCCAATGAGTATTGTACAATCAGAAATAATTATTTTGAAATAAATATGGATAGAATACAGGAACGAGGTATAGGTAGGATTTTCTTGGAAATAAATGATGAGGTAAGAAATGTGTGAACATATAAATACAGAAAGCATGCTTGGATAGGATTTTTTTGGTGGAAACAAATGTTGAAATAAGACGAAAGATCTATCGAATGAAGTTGTGGGGTGGACTGCAGTACCAAATGCTACACTGAAAACAAACCCTGTCCTTTCCTTTTGTGTTATTCCGCTATGTGTTTGGGTACCCTTGTGTATTTGTGTTTTTCCTGTCTTTATGTGTTTAGCTGATGAGAGCTCTGTTGTAGACTTTTTCTAATAATATGTTATTTACTTTGTAAAGATGCTTAGACATTATTTATTCTGTTTTGTTTTAATGCTCATGTGTGAAGTTGAATTTTTAAAAGTGATTCTGATCTTTTATGTATGTACTCATGTCATCATTCCTGTAACACTGATGTATATGTTTATTTCTATTGTTTTGTAAAGCCTGCACTACAAATATTATCTGTATTGTTATGTTTTTAATGATGTATTTTGTATCTTTGTAATTGTATTCTTATGTTATATAATTGTAATTGACACCAGTTACTCAAATTAAGTAACTTGTAAGCATTCATTTCACTGCACACATTTCTGTTGGTCATAGTATATGGACAATATGTGAGAAGTAGGGACTGTTAGTGTTTGCACGTGTGTTAATAATTCAGCAAGGGACTGGATAACAGCATTGCTGGTTCTAAGGACAATTCCAAAAACTTTGTGAGTGCACAAGTGGTGGTTATGGACTTGCTCTATTATCCGCAAGACTCTTCAATGGTGATTGTGCACCTGCACAGTCGCAACAGATGGCTGCTGGCCATCTCTACAAGGACAACAGTGGGTCTGCTCCTCTGGTGGCCCACCAATACCATACTCTCTACCAGGACTACAGTGGGTCTGCTCTGTGATGACCTACCTACCAATCTTCTTCAAAACGTCGAATGACTCTGCTGTGGGTTTGCTCTGTTGTGGCCCATTACCTGTCAGCATGTCAAGAGTCAGCACTGTCTTTCCGTTGTAAGGACAACACTACTTCTTCAAGACTGCATGGAAATCCACTACTTCTGTGTGCAATTTTTTTTACTAATGAGACTTTGTGAACAAACACCTGTAATTACTATTATGATGAACAATCTGGACTGTCTTTATGGACTGTGAGAAAATTTTAGCTTTTGACCAACATTGTATCAATAAGTGTGTGCATTGGATATCTTTGTTAGTGTAATTATGAAAAATTTTATCAAATCATTATTGGCCACCGGCCAAAAACATTTTGTAAAATTTTTTGTGGGGAGCATGGGGGCTATGTAAGTAGACTGTTTAGGCTTTCTTTATGTAAGTTTGCTGTTTATGTTTTTTATTGGCAACGTTACATAGCACTCTTCTTTATGTAAGTTTGCTGTTTATGTTTTCTTATTGGCAACGTTACGTAGCGCTCTCTGTATGAAAATCACTGGCTGTGCTGTGTGCAGTATGTCGCTAGTTTGCATTGTTGCCTGCCATTGTTGTCATGAACTGCTATAGCTGGATGTGAACAGCAGATAGCGCTGGGCAGTTGGAGGTGAGCCGCCAGCAGTGGTGGACGTGGGGAGAGAGATGGCGGAGTTTTGATAATCTGTAAGACTGAATGTCAATTATGAATATTAAGGTAAATACATTGTTTGTTCTCTATTAATATCTTTCATTTGCTAACTATCCCTATCAGTAGTTAGTACCTTCAGTGGTTTGAATCTTTTATTTAGCTGGCAGTAGTGGCGCTCGCTGTTTTGCAGTAGCTTGAGTAGCGAAGATTTTTGTGAGGTAAGTGATTTGTAAAAGGTATAGGTTAAAGTTAGTCAGGGCCATTGTTTTTTAGGGGTTATTGAAAGTCAGATTGCGTTGCGCTAAATAATATTGTGTGTCAGGTTAAGCACAGGCTTGTATAATTGTTCTAAGTGGACGTTTCACATGTACAATTGTTCAAAGGGGACGTTTCATAAAGTTAGGTCTAAATGTAGAAACATTCGAACACAGCAGTAGCCGTGCGCTACTTGGCAATCACGTCGATTAGATGTCTAGCTGTGACGTTGCAAAGCGATATGGAATGGAATGAGCATGTAAGGGTACAGCACAGAAGGTGAATGCTCGACTTCGATTGGGGGAATTATAGGAAAGTACGGTGAATGTGTAGAAAACATAGTACACTAGAACAACCCATTCCTGAGTACTGTTTGGGTGTTTTGGATCTACACAAGGCCATATTAAAGCAAGACGTCGAAGCAATCGAGAACTGTGCAGCCAGATTTGTTACCTCTAGGCTCGAACTCCACGCTGGTGTTATGAAGGTGGTTTGTGAGCCCAAATAAGAACCCCTGCAGGGAAGACGATGTTATTTTGGAGGAACACTATTGAGCAAATTTAGAGAACCGACATTCGAAGCTGACTGCAGCACGATTTCACTGGCGTCAAAGTCCATTTGTTATAAGGAGCACTAAGATAGAGGAATTAGGGTGTCTGTGGAGGCATATATATAGTCGCTGTGTATACGAGCGTTATACGAAAGGATATGACTGGCGGTGGTGCAAGGCAACTTCCGCCATGCACCATATTGTGACTTATAGAATATGTATGTAGATGCATATGTACCAGTACTAAGCATGCCACCTGGCGGTGTGTGGCGGAAGGTTCTTTAAGCATCGCCAAGTGACAGGCTCTTTACTGGGCTTGCCGCATCGTCTAGGTGTTATCCAAACAAAACACAGTCTTTGGCTCGTCTTCCCTAGAAGATTTGATAGTTCCTATTTAAGTTGGTCCTAATTGTAATACCTTGGGATTTAGCTGAAACGGCACCCTTTCGATTTATGTGACTCATCGAGTAAAAGAAATATAACGGATTCCCTCTAGTTCTCCTGTGGATGACGTAACACTTTTCATTATTTAGCATCAACTGCCACTTAATGCACCGCGCCGATAACCTCTCTATATCATTTTGCCATTGTGTCTGATCCTCCGATGACTTTACTAGATGCTAAAAGACAGCATCATCTGCAAACAATGGCTGCTCAGATTGCCTCCTAAATCGTTCTTATAGATTAGGGACAGCACAATGACTACAACACTTCCTCGGGGAAGGGCAGATATCACTTTCGTTTTACTCGACGACTTTCGTGAACTCTCACCAGGCAGACAGGAATACGGCGGTCATCCGGATGAGAGGCGTCACGCCACGCTTCCCGTGGTTTGGCCGTCCTGCGGCAGACTTCCGCTGCGCCCGCCGTCATATGGAGCGCGCGCTCCCTGCGGCGCGCACTGCTTCTGTTTGCTCCCCAGTGTCGACAGCGGACAATGCAGCCGGCGGGCGTAATTTCCACAGTGGCAGCTCTGCTTGCAGCAAACGGTATGTCGGTGCTGGACTGCGTCTGCAGCCACCTCGACTCTGGCAGAATCTCTGAAAGTTTCCGTAGAGCTATCACGGAATGGGGATACTGTGGCTATGAAGGTAAGTGCTTTTTCGTGCAGTACAGACTGACAAGACGTTATGCACAGTGTAGTTTTCACTCACGCACAGGCGTCTTGGCTTTCATATACTCTTATCAAAGATTATACGTTTTCTCCCTGACAATGAAGGACTGCACTTCATTCTCACCCTTTTCGGTCAATGTACTTTGTAACACCCATTCGCAAGTGAAGAAATATCATAAAGTACGATTTGGAAAGACGGTAAATTAAGCATGTATATTTCCGAACTGAGCCCAAAACGTTTCTCATATGTGTGAGAATAGGTGGAAGTAAGATGTTGCGAAATACCACGTGTAGATTCTTTAAAACTGAAGCACCTTCGTGCAGAATTTCTGACGTACCTCGTCATAACAGCACCCTTTACGTATTTTCCGTAGTTCTGTATTCTACATAATCGTAAACATTGATATTACA
This sequence comes from Schistocerca cancellata, assembly GCF_023864275.1. NCBI lineage: Eukaryota > Metazoa > Arthropoda > Insecta > Orthoptera > Acrididae > Schistocerca > Schistocerca cancellata. The sequence goes on from NC_064631.1 coordinate 733,762,266, forward strand.
ATAAAAAATAATTCACAATGAATATAGTGATGTCAAACGGATCTGAACTACTTAACGTACAGCGATACATTTATAAGAATGAAATACAAACTAAGAACAAAATTTCGATCGTTGCTAAGCACAATGAAGAGTGGAAAGTTCCGAGTGACAAGAGAAAATGGTGGGCTGCATTCTGCGCTTCAGAAATCAACATTCGCCGTTGTGTCATCGCGGTGCAGAGGACGTATCCTTAGCGGTACAGCATAGACATCGGTGGCTGATGCCTGAAGTGGCTGGGACGGAGTTCACTTCCTTCACTGCACTGTACAACTTACCTTTCCGAACAGTTTAATTTCCTAAATTAAGTAAAATATTTTTTTAGTTCTAAAATTACCTTACAATGAGCCTGAAAACGTTCGTAGGGTTGAATCGCCTGTAGACGTATAGAAAAAGACCATCCTCCTTTCCTTTTTCGTGATGGATCTATGACTATGTCGTTGAAATTTGGAAACCTGTGAATCGTTTTCTTTGCAATAGATAGCATGGCAAGATGAGACAGGCTATCTTCATCTCTGGTACTTCTAAGAAACTGTTTCATCCGCGACAACGCGCGGAAACACGTCTCTGCTTCACAGCTTCTCATGGGACAGCAGCCGCTGATTTCAGCAGATTCCTGACGTCGCCAAAAGGTTCTTGCAGATTATTTTCAATGACAAACTTTATAAGGGCTCCTGCGGTTTTTTTCTTGAAACCTATTTCGAGAATAAATGGTCGGTAGCTCTGTTTTTAACTCAGCTTTACATAAAAAATTGATAGGACTGCGTAACAGCAGATAGAACATTTTCAGGACACTAATTTGTCAATGAAAGAAAGAAGCGGTGTTTGAGTATATTAGAGGGCAACAAGTGGCTGCAGAATTCAAACCTCTGTTTCTTCTGTGATATCATTAACATTGTCTCTAATTTTAAAAATTTCGTTTCGGAATGATGCTGCTGCTTGCTTTATTGAGACGCGACCAGTGGTATATTTTTTAAATTGGCTGTACTAGATGTTCACGTAGGGCATACATACATATTATAAAAATGGATATGTGTGTGTATGTATGTATGTATGTGTGTGTGTGTGTGTGTGTGTGTGTGTGTGTGTGTGTGTGTGGTTTGCAGATGTACCACATCCCCTCCTGGACCGATTTCAACCATACTTGCTACACACATCTCTTACTGCCAGCAATGAATTGCTGTGGGGGTAATAGCTACTCATCTATCATAGTTCAGGACACATAACGTCATAAACAGTGAGATGCACGACAAATTGCCTCATAATGCATGACGTCTAAATTTACTGCTTCTTCCCTACCACCTCTGTTCGCAGCACATTCTGCACATAGTACCGATGTACACCAGGGAATGTACCTGCAAAGTCGTGTCATTGCATGACGCAAGGACCAGGAGATGTGGCGTCATGAGTGGTGAGCTGTGTGAAGAAATGCCGCGTCATGTATGAATTTTTAATACATTTATTCGTTAGAGCTGAGACACACACAGAGTCGAGTCCACTTAAGAGAAATCCCCGATACCTGGCAGAGCTTTCAACATCTTTCAGCTGCGAAGCGCAGACGGCTGTAGGCGAAAACATTAGCCACCTGTAGGGCTGCGAAGAGTCTATGCAGACGTTTACAGAATCGCGGTCTAGACATGAAAACAAACTGTGCTTACACTTCTGTAAATTATGCATATTTCTTTGTGCGACTGTTTCGTAATTTTAAAAGTGTTTTCACGAATACATATAAATGAAATTTTTTCGATATTACAGAAAAACACAGTTCAATTTTTGTTTTCATTTCTCATAGGAAATTACCAAATGAACACCTGTACATTGCTGGGTTTGACAGCTAGTTATTTTTATAAGATATTCCTAACCGAAAGGAAAATTTTGTGTGATAGAGTTTTATCCTTAGACCACATGTTTGATTTACATTTGTTGTCTGGCTGCTGGTATCTTCAATGTGTTTAAGACATTCTGGAGTGCCCTCTCCATTCTCATTAACTGTGAGCACTTTCCACGATTTAAAGTTCCATGTAATGGCTGATCCATGTGGGATTCTTTGTTTCACAACTGCATCTGGAGCAGCCACTTTTCGAGGTGAATGACAGAAAAATTTTGCTACCTCTGCAGTAGTTTCGAGAAACGGTTTCGTTTGTTGGTTTCGACTTGTCGCTTGGGCAAAAATTAAGTTCAGTGAGTGTTCATAACAATGTACGTAATACACGAAATTATGCCCTTATATTACAGTTGATTGGATTTCTGTATGATGGTCACGCATGACTCTGGCGCCATCATAAATTTGAGATATTACGTTTTCTTTCGTTTCTTGGACAACATCGGCGAGTACATCTTTAATTGAATCAGCCAAGGATTGATTTGAAAACATGCAAAATCTTTCAACCGCCTCTTCAGCAGATAACAGAAAACGAAATACTACCAGTAACTGAAATTTAGAAGCTACATCAGATGTTTCATCTGCTAACAGAGACACAAAACCTGTCTCCGCTAGTTCTGCATTATCTTCGTCCTAACACACATGTAACGTACAGTCCAATACATTCTTCTGTATACCACTGGGTGCACCTAAAACACAGCAGCATTGCTCACTTGCTCTTTCACGTCCGCAGCTGACGCGGGAGTGAAATTTACCCATTCTCTAAGTATTCTGGGACTGTCAGATTCTACTGTTTCATCATGTACACGTAGCGCAAGTTCAGACTCACCGCAGAACTTTCTAAGATGTTGCATAATTTCTGTTTTTCCAAGGACTGATAAAGCTAAAAGAGCATTCTTATGTCCAATAGATTCCCCACGCTTCTTAACCTTCTCTGTTAGATGACTTACAAGGAAACTGTTAAGTGCGACGTCGCAGGAACAGTCTTTAATAAGGCTTATTCGAAAGTGAAAACTATGACCAGAAAAATATTAACTGGTGATGACGCACCATGTCCACAGAAAACGAGAGTCTGGGATGCGCAGAGATCAGCCTTCTATGGGGTGCATGTATTACACCTCACAAAATGGATATCGTCGACATCCAAGAAATGTTAGAAACAAATCATTAACTTGGACCATGGAAACCGAATAAAAATGGCGCGTCTCAATGATCACAAAGGTTCGCACCATCGAGATCAAAGACGAGCTCCTTAGCAGCTACGAAGCGTGCAAGGCATCCACTCTTGAAGAATGCATACAGAAATCACATTGGAGTAACATGGTGACGAGAACTGATGGAAAGTGATGGCGTGTAACCGAATGCGAAAGAGCTTACCGTGGAGCTTATCGTGAAACTGGCTGTCCTTTGAGGCGTTGATGCAGATAGTGCAATAATATGTTTTATACGCACAGAAAAGACAAACATGTGGAGGTTGAATTCATCTGGTGGTTCCAGGTGGTATGAACTGCAATGTCACACACTTTCCAGGAGCGATAGTTTGTTCTTTAGGAGTATGACTTTTATACGCAGACTACGAATGAAACAAAAGCAACTTATTTTGACGAGCTATTAGCCAAATGCAGTGTTCATACCATAGTTGCAGTTATCTAACGCCCGTTCTCCCACTCTTGCTTGCTATGATGTAAATATCCCCTACTGCCCCTGCCAAAATCACTCACATGAGAAAGAATCAAGGGGCGCAAAGCACCTCTTAGTTCTTGCAGAGCCATGAATAGCGTTCCACCATATTTACCATCCGGTTAAAGAGTCAGTTAATTGTTTATGAATTGATATTCCATGATCTTGATAGAATTCTCTTGACACCTTTAATTTCCAGGGTCCCTTTAATATGTGTTTCCTCTTCAAATGCAGATTGGTTGCAGTTGAAAACAAATTCCTTACTCAACGATAAGTTTGAATACCTCCCCTACAAATTTCTGGGCCGATTCCGTAGTGCATCGTCAAGCTTCGTTTGAAATTTCATTGTCCTACAATTCTGTAGCACAGTTTGACGTTAAGCAAGCATCCACCGCTTCTCTTCAAATCACTATATGTATGTCGAGCGCAGTTTGATGTGGATAACGTAGTAGGCCACCAGCATCTACATCCCGTAAATTGTATCGAACATCCTTGAAACGCGAAAACATCAGTTTTTGTGACAAGTGCGTCTTGTCTGTTCAATTACCGTAGTTTTTCTTATGCACTAACAGTCATATTTCTGCGAACTTCTTCAAAATACACTACTGGCCATTAAAATTGCTACACCACGAAGATGACATGCTACAGACGTGAAATTTAACCGACAGGAAGAAGATGCTGTGATATGCTAATGATTAGCTTTTCAGAGCATTCACACAAGGTTGACGCCGGTGGCGACACCTACAACGTGCTGACATGAGGATAGATTCCAACCGATTTTCATATACAAACAGCAGTTGACCGGCGTTGCCTGGTGAAACGTTGTTGTGATGCCTTGTGTAAGGAGGAGAAATGCGTACCATCACGTTTCCAACTTTGATAAAGATCGGATTGTAGCCTATCGCAATTGCGGTTTATCGTATCGCGACATTGTTGCTCGCGTTGGTAGAGATTCAAAGAGTGTTAACAGAATATGGAATCGGTGGGTTCCGGAGGGTTATACGGAACGCCGTGCTGGATCCCAACGGCCTCGTATCACTAGCAGTCGAGATGACAGACATGGCTGTAACGTGCAGCCACGTCTCGATCCCTGAGTCAACAGGTGGGGACGTTTGCAATACAACAACCATCTGCACGAACAGATCGACGACGTTTGCAGCAGCATGGCAAAACTTCATTTTTTCGGATGAATCCAGGTTCTGTTTACAGCATCATGATGGTCGCATACGTGTTTGGCGACATCGCGCTGAACGCACATTGGAAGTGTGTATTCGTCATCGCCATACTGGCGTATCACCTGGCGTGATGGTATGGGGTGCCATTGGTTACACGTCTCGGTCACCTCTTGTTCGCATTGACAGCACTTTGAACAGTGGACGTTACATTTCAGATGTGTTAGTACCAGTGGCTCTGCCCTTCATTCGATGCCTGCGAAACTCTACATTTCAGCAGGATAATGCACGACCTTATGTTGCTGGTCCCATATGGGCCTTTCTGGATACAGAAAATGTTCGACTGCTGCCCTGGCCAGCACATTCTCCAGATCTCTCACCAACTGACAACGTCTGGTCAATGGTGGCCGAGCAACTGGCTCGTCACAATACGCCAGTCACTACTCTTGATGAACTGTGGTATCGTGTTGAGGCTGCATGGGCAGCTGTACCTGTACACGCCTTCCACGCTCCGTTTGACTCGATGCCCAGGCGTATCAAGGCCGTTATTACGGCCAGAGGTGGTTTTTCTGGGTACTGATTTCTCAGGATCTATGCACAGAAATTCCGTGAAAATGTAATCACCGTCAGTTCTAGTATAATCTATTTGTCCAATGAATATCCGTTTATCATCTGCATTTCTTCTTGGTGTAGCAATTTTAATCGCCAGTAGAGTATATTCGTAAGTGTTGTTTTCCTATGCCACGGATGATTTTCCAAATACAAAATTACGTTTAGTACCAACTCCTAGGACAGCGACTGTCCTTCAGTACGTTTCACTGGAAACGGGAACTAGGGCTCCCTGTTCAACAGCGTCGATGAACTACACCACACCTGTCTCAGTAACACTTTCTTTCTATTGCCGTGCACGTATCATCACCACTATACGCCTTTTGTACATTGTTCACACGACACGACCCATTCCACTGACTCATTTGCAGAAAGGCTAATCCATTCATCCGCCACTTCTTTCTCACTCAGCGAAATTTCTTGGGATTCTTTCTGACGGAATCTCAACTTCGGCTACTGTTACTGGAGATATAACGCAATGTTTGCTTTGTTTATCGTTGCCATTGCTCTGCTTTGTATCAACACCATTAGCACTGTAGCACTACCGTGAGTTACTCGTCGACTAAGCAGTTCAGCTACGCTCCGTAGCCTCGTGCTGTCGACAGCATTTGATACCTTCAGTCCCACCCCCTGTTGGCATCTGCAGCCAGTGTTGTGTTAGCACGGTAGGCAAAATGTGGGCCGTCGAAGGACGTTAGATCTGACATGTCAAGGCATGTACAGCTTGTGCCTTTACCCTTAGCTAACAGAAAACACGGATAACAAAATGGGTTATTGGTAGGAGTGAAGCAGGGAATGCAAATGTTGCTTTTACGTCCATTTACATTAACACACCTGGAGGATGCCTTACCTCGGCTTGTTTACGGTTGCCTTAACTCGAGCTGAGGCGGCGGCCTCTGAATTTCATAATTCCCTTCGAAGCTTTAAGGTGTTTCATCTAGAGAGATGTACTCCCGCAATTTCATTACTTCACACTAATTATATTCTTGGCGCTGCTATTTTTTTCCGCCAGTATATTACTGGCGACCTTTCCCATCACTCCTGTCTGCTGTAGGAATGCCCATAAACTTCCTCACGGAGGTTCAGAAGAGAAAGTGAACCTTGGCAATCCCGGGTAATGCTTTCAGTCATACACTTGCTATTTGAACAAGATAAAATATCACACGATAAAAACTAAAGATGAAGAAAAAATGATCACATACGAGGCAGAATCGAAGGACGATTGTTTCATTACATACAACCAGCTGCTTTCTGGGGCTTATAGAGTTTCCAGACTTATAGAGATTCCAGGCTGTGGCTGGAGTGTGTTCCCACGGCCGGAGAACGCGAGCGGGCCGCGGCGCGAGTCGCCCAGTACGGGGGTGGAGGCTGTGGCCCGCTGCGTGGGAGGCCGGCCTGCCTGCAGCCAAACACACTGGTCGGGGAGTACGTGGAGGAGGCGCGCCAGTCGGCCGTAAACACATTTTCGCTTAATCACAATAGGAGTAGTTTCCTTTCGTTACAGTGATTGTCAGGGAAAGTCCCTGAGGCATTGGCCGTAACTGAGGCATGATTCCAGTACGGGAAGCTTCAAGTATCTCTACACAGTTGGCGGGGACAGGCTATCGCGAGAATATACGAGAAACACCGAGTCGTACAATTCTACATCGCAGGTTACGGAGAGCGCCAAGTGAGTCAGTCGGCCCTCAGACACGACGAGGCGGAGGTCTCCGTGTTGGGTCAGGAGACTCTGTACGAGTCAATTACGTTCATTTATATCAGGTGTGCATTACTCGAACGTTCGCAGTGGTTAATTACAATAGACATACAGCAATGGCATCCCGATTTTTTTGTTAATAGTAGTAGCTGGCCACAGTCCCATCAGAAGCCACTGTTTCTATGTTTACAGCCCGGTAGCCACACTGGCGGCGAGAGACGTCATCAGAATTAGCCGTCTCACTGGGCAGGTACGAAACTTTTAGAATGTTTACCGGCGAGGTCAGCTCACCGCCGAGGTAGCCTCAGCTGGACTCCAGTAGCGAAGCGGATCTGACGAGTGAAGCTTCGCGGGCTAACCGTCTGTTCCTTCACAGAGACATTACGCTTTCTTATTTCCTTTTGCTTCATTTTGCAGTTTAACTCACTGAGAGTTTTATCATGCATTTACTCAAAAAGACGTGAGTCCCTCGTGAGGGAATGAGCAGGCAGAATACCTTTTGTGTGTCCAGAGATTCTGCCGTAACCTTTCTGGCAGGTGAGAACAGATCAGCGCTTTTTAGTGCAAAGCCACACTCCGCCACTCAGTGCCTTCATTGCTGCTTTATTTGCGGCGAGGAATCGTATGTCAACCGCACTTGCATATCGGTCGACAATTTAAGTTCGATTATTTCTAAAATGCTCTCAACATTTGATGAGTACTTAGCTATTACATTTGTTTTCTCCCTGCTCCGTAAGCGCTGAACGTTCCCACACAAGTACAAAGGGACAGAAGTGCAACTACGGCCTAGGAAGTGTACAGAACAACGAATGGCAGCGCCTCTGCTACTTACCTAACGAGATATCCTGGGTAAACACGGCTACAGCTAAGAGGAAACTACAGCTCAGAGGCGGATCCCAGAGATTAAAGCGAGAGGAGAGTGGTATGCCGATTACATCATTGGGAATTCCAGCTTTTCTGGCTGCAGTTATTTGACTGTGACGCAGTACTTGGCGGGTAGACTGTGATGAGACTGGCTAAGTGTGCGGCGCTCCAGGAGATGAGAGTACAGAATGCCTGGGGTCGTCATTCACGGCCCAGCCTGGACTGGAGATCTGAAGTCACCAGGAAAGGCTCCTACCGGCTGCCGCTCCAGTCCGGAGCGCCCTGCCACCCGCAGCCCAGCTGCCTCTCGGCCAGCCTGGAGTCTCCTCTCCAGCCCCGCACTGCCAGCTCTGACACCAACGTGAGACTGTATCTGCTCCCGCGTTCTGCAAAGGTTTATGAGCACGGGTCCATATGTCTTATTCCCAATCTCGCCAATCAAACCAGTTAACGATAAGTGTGATTTTCACTTAAATATTACTGTCTGCGCCTAGCCAGGTACATCGCACGTTCCTGTGGTAGCGGTGCTAACTCTGTCAAGCTGGGGCAGAACAGCATGGCTGACATGCGACATTAAATTATTTTGTTGAAAGTCTCAAGGATTCAGAAATGTAACAGCTGCGATCAGTGTAACCAATTACGTATTGTATACCGAGTGGCTCCCCGTGAGATGGGTGAGAGTGCAACGTGGCATTCTCCGCTCTGCTCAGGGCCTCGATGCACGGGTCGTCCACACCGACGCTGGAGTCAGAACTTCGGCTCATACGGAATGACGGCACAGTGCCCAGTGTTGTACTGTCGGCGCAGCTCTTCCCGCTTCCTCGTCAAGGGGAGCCGCAGCAGTGGCCGCCGTGCTGACAGTCAGCTGACTTGTTGACCTTTTGCTTGTAAAAGTGTGCAACACACCTCACGCCGTGTCGATTATAGTTGGCTGCAGCTCTCTTAGTGTTTCACTTTCAGTAGCTGCTACTACTGATGTGCATATGAGTAGCCCATGGAAGCTCGTGAGTCAGAGTGCAGACCTCGAGGTGACTGAAGAACGTTTTGCAGAGTGGTCACCGGAGCTCGCAACGTGCGGCAGCCTGGAGCAGCCGCCCCCCGCGTGGTCAGCTGCGCAGCGCCTGGCAGCCCGCCTCTGGGACTCCGGACTGCCGCCGCAAGCAGGTGGAGCGGAGGATGGAGGAGGGTGCGCCGGCGCCCTGGTGCAGCTCCGCCGCCTCACGTGGGACGAATCCTTCGAACTCATCGAGGAGCTCAACTGCCGGATCGCTAACGACTGTATCGACTCCTGCTCTGTACCGAGGTATGTAGACCACTCGACGCCATTACTACTAACCGTACAGCTAATTCTGTCCTTAAATTTATTCTCAATGCTGTCACCTACTTTTCCTATTTTGCGATACTAACTATCTGTCAATAAGGGCACATTTGTGAGACCCAAAGAGGAAGCGCGCTAATACCTTCTGCCGCCGCCTCTTCTGTTGACACTTTCCACCGAGCAGTCAATGGAATGTGCCTCGTGGCATACGTCTATCTCCGCTCGCTGTCTCTGCATATCGCTACAGCAGACAGTAAATCATCTGATGATGACAGTCAAAGACTGAAAGCGGCAACTAACAACAAAAGCTTTTGCGATCGAGACTGCTAGCCTTACTAAAATTGAATTTATATTCCTATTTCCCAACCGTATTATCAAAAATCAATAAAACTACAGAATCGTTTGAGATGACAACAGCTGTAGCTCGATATCGTTGTTAGTTGTAAATTAGTTCAAAAGTGAACAATAAACACAGCAAGTGGCTAAATTAATTACTTTTCGAAAGAAGAAATTATAGAGTCAACACCCTGCACCACCAGATTACAGTAATACTCCACAACATTTGCTGTATATACGTAATTAAAATCTCTAACATGGCAGCAGTCAGCAACAGTAAAATTATGGAAGCCATAGGAATCGAACAGCCAACCAGTGGCACGTCAGATGTTTATTCACACTTTTACCTTGCTTTACTGCTCATTAAGCCATGTGGCTATACGTTAGCATTTATATGGGTCATTTTAGTGTTGACCGAGCTTTATAACCTGTTTTCTCTTTTCACACAATAAGTTTACACACGTTAGGAAGAAAGTTTTATATCTGTTTAAACCTAGGTAAGGATTCGAATAAACTTGTGAAGTACAACTAGCTGGTGCATGATTCCCATTCTTTCCATACATCATTAACTTATAGTAAGACAGTCACATTCAAGCCAACCTTTGCTTCAAGCATCATGAAATGGCATCACGGTATTACCGCCTCTAGCCTCGAAGACTTCGTCAACTCGGCGGGGAAGAGAGTTCCGAAAGTTTCTTCAGATACGCAGCATCTGACCGAGGCCTCCCACTGCTGCATCAGATCCCGCAGAGCTACCAGTGTGTGGGGATGTCGGCTGCCACGTCTCAGCTGCTGTTCCAGACAGTACTGTACAACGTCTGCGGCTCTGAGACCGGGTTGTCTAGAGGTCGCCTCGAGGTGCTGTAGGGCGCCTGACTGTTCGTGAAACCGGGAGTGTATGCATGCAGCCCTGGGAACACGACTGTGTGTATCATCTACTACAACGCAAGTGTCTAGAGAATAGGGCAACACTTCGTCACCGACAATGTTGAAATAAACGTGCTGGTTCAGGTTCACATTGACCGTAGTGACTGAATCCATGTCGCGGTGATAGAAACACCCCTATGACACCATGGAACCACCAGTGGCTTGAACTGCATCCTCTATAGGCCCAGTCCAATAACCACCTCCATAATTTCAGAACAGGCAAAATCGCGCGACTCGTGTGACGCATCACCGCCCAGCCACTGTCCGTCTCTGTGTGGTTTGGCCCACTCAAGACCCGCAGCTGTGTGTGTCTGTGTGAGCGGCGGCCGCTGACTCCAAATGTCGAGTCTGTGCAGCCGCCTTCCGATCGATTGCTAGGCAGCTGGTTCAGATGGAGCTGCTTTGCCAGGCATTGGCTATTTGTGTCTGGTTTGAAACCGATTGCCAGTCACTTGGAGTGACACTCGTCAACAGCCCTGTCGGCTAGGATCTTTTTACGCCACTGCCTCACATCAGTACGAGTGGTTCACCATTCGTTGCAGATACTTGGACAGTCCACATTGATAGACCAACAGATCGTGTAACTTTACTAGTGGTGTTGTCGTGGACATGTCGAAACGCAAAAATTCCTTTCTGCCAATTCTCGACATCTCCATGTCGACGCAGGTGACCGCCCTGATCCCACGCGAGCGACTGGCACGTACACACCGCGATTGTCACCTCACCGTCACCACTGACGTCAGTGGCGGAGCGTCACGTGACCGCCTCGTTCCTCCCCTGCAGCACGGCATCCAGCCCTCCAAAGCGACCTCTGTGCTCAATTAAGTGGAGGCATAGCATTTCGTCTGATGAGATTAGTTCACGCTTTCCAGAAGCTCTGCGTTTTGTACACTTTTAGCCAACAGTTAATTCGTCTATGATAAGCATCAGGTGGGTAATAACTTAGTAGTTGGCGACTTCAAGCACATTTTGTTCGTTTTTAATTTCCCTCATAAATGGTGTACCATAATCGGTGGATTACTTTCTTTCTACAAAAGACATATCGTTTTACGATTGCCACCCAAGTGTTGTTATTGCTGTTAGAGGCATATGTGTACTGTTCACTGAACATACGCAAATTTCAAATCTTAGTTCCTCATTTGCACATAATGACATTTTAATATAATAAAGGAAAACGTTCCTTATGTTCTGCAACTACTACTACATAATCACGGACTAGGATTTATGTTCTTATGCTGAGATATGATGGGTTGTGATTAAATTCGTAACATCTGCACAACATTGGGAAAATGTTTCCGTTGTGATATTATTTTCATGCTCTGTCGATCATCGAACGATAATTCATTTACTTAGTTTCATTTTCTGTCAAATATGGTTATGTCTCCGTCATACACACATGAAAAAAGTTTTGCATCAACCCAGTTCCCAGAACTCCTGAAGATAGACGTTGATTGTGGATATTGTATCACAGTTACAGTCCCTTCGACTGTTCAGAGATGTCACTAAATCCGCCCAAAGACATAAACAACCGTGCATGAGCAGCGCTTATTAGACGGAAGGGATCCGACAGTTCCAGTCGTTCCACCAGGAAGGAGGTACGCGTCTGGTGTTGTCTGTAGTTCAACCATGCCTAGACGGTCAATACCGCGGTTCGGTCGCGTCCGCATTGTTACTTTGTGCCAGGAAGGGCCCTGAACAGGAGAAGTGTCCAGGCTTCTTGGAGTCAACCAAGGCGATGTTGTTCGGACATGGAGGAGATACAGAGAGACAGGAACTGCAAATCACAGGCCTCGCTCAGGCCGCCCAAGGGCTACTACTACTTCAATGGATAACCGCTACCTACGGATTATGGCTCGGAGAAACCCTGACAGCAACGCCACTATGTTGAATAACACTTTTCGTGCAGCCACAGGACGTCCTGTTACAACTGAAACTGTGCGCAATCGGCTGCATAATGCGCAACTTCACTCCCGACGTCCGTGGCGAAGTCCATCTTTGGAACCACGACACCGTGCAGCGCGGTACGTGACCCACCAACCAATCTGAGGGATCTACGCCGATTCGCCGTTGAGGAGTGAGACAATCTGGACCAACAGTGCCTTGAAGAACTTGTGGATAGCACGCCACGACGAATACAGGGATGTATCAATCCCAGAGGACGTGCTGCTGGGTATTAGAGGTACCAGTGTGTACAGCATCTGGACCATCACCTCTGAAGGTCTCGCTGTATGGTGGAACAACGTGCAACGTGTGGCTTTCTTGACCAATAAAAAGGGCGGAAATGATGTTTATGTTGATATCTATTCCAATTTTCTGTACAGGTTCCGGAACTCTCGGAACCTAGGTGATGCAATCTATTTTTCGATGTGTGTATTAAGCAGTGAAATTCATCTCAACATATCCATATCTTACTAAACGAGCTAATAAGATTGCTGAAACGTTGACCTGTCACATTCAAAAGGGTAATTAGATTAGGAAGGAAGACTCTAAAACAGTAGATGAGTTGTCCTATTCAGGCAACAACATAATTGTTTGCAGCCGAAGTAGACAGGACATAAAATACAGACTGGCTATGGCTTGGAAAACATCTCTGGAAGAGAGTAATTGTTTTGCTGTTTAACATAAATTTGACCTTTAGGCTGTCATTTCTTAAGGTACTTGTCACGGGTGTAGTCTTGTATGGAAGTGAAACATGGATGGTAAGCAGTTGACACAAGAAGAGAATATGAGGTACTGAGATGTAGTGCTAGAGCAAACAGCTGAAGAATAGGTGTTTGGATGGTTTAATTAATGAGAAGATACTGAATCGAATTAGAGACAGTAAAAAATATGCCACAACTTGACTGAAAGAAGGGATCAGTTGACAGAACACCTCCTGGGACGTCAGCGAATCGTCCGATTGGTAATGGAGAAGTAGTGTGTGGAGAAAAACTTGTAGAGGGACACCGAGTGATGAGTACAGTAAACAGGTTCAGACGAATGCAGGTTGCAGTAGTGGAGGGGCTCGCACAGGATAGTGTAGCATGGAGAGCGGCATCAAACCGGTCTTCGAACTAACAATGACAACGACAAATAACTACGACAATTGTAATGATAACAGAAATAACGTTATTTCTCACTAATCTGAAATCTGAATCTTGCTGACAGATGGAAACTGTGTGTCAGGCCGGCACTCAAACCCAGTCCTCCTCCTTTCGCGGACACTTCTCACACCAACTGTCGTATCGAGATATGTACAACAATGTGGGAATTGTCGGTCCGCCTTGATGCAAAATATTTTTGTTCTTCATTTATTTATTTATTCAATGCTCAAGTTAGTTTCAGAGACAAATATCGCCATCAATTTAAAACATGCAGAAAATAGCACAGCTATAAAACAATCTAAAACGTTATTACATGTCTACTGTTTGTTTTTTAAATATTGTTTTTTGTGAGTACTTTAATAATACCTTATTTATTATAAATTACAGCGTGGTTTTAAGATTTTTGTTGGTGTTTGGGGCATATTTTCTGTGTTTTTCTGTTGCCGTTTTTCTCAACATAAATCATGTCATTTGCAACTGTGTGAGCGGCTATTAGTAAACAAATACGAAAACGTGAACTTACGTATGTCAGCGTTGTGCAGTTGGGATTACGGTAGTGTTGTGGATACAGTTTTGGTGTGTACTAGGTTGTTACATAGTTTCTCGGGTACTCATGTTCGCTGGACAGCTTGCAGCTAGTTCTATACACAGAAAATCATAACCGTCGCACTTCTTCCATAATGCATAACGTTACGCCAACTTGCCGCTGGCGTGTCTCGTGAGAAATGTTTCACACGTTGCAAGAAGGTTATGAAAATTTAAGCGCGAGTTCTGACGACTTCCGCTCCTCATTCATGTGTCTCTGTCTGATGGGCGAGTGGTTCTTTTGCAAGTGTGTGCTTTCTGTTGTGTGTCGTGCGTCAGTTCTCCCAGAGCAGTGAAGATTGTGTCGTTGAAAAGTGTTGTTTCTTCGTTTATTACGTTTTTCCCTTCCACTATTGCTTTTTGTATGTAATAATTTTCTTCTGTTGTTGTTGGTATAAACAGAAAAACTTCTGGGATAGAATAAAATGACCAACCTAAGTGATTATCCAACACAAAGATATCAAAGGAACCCAGAGACATTAATAAAAAGCACCACACGCATCCTCACAAAGAACCAGACAAAAAGAATGATACAAAGGAATCATAGAGCTCCACTCTTAACAGGCCTCCCAAAGGTCCACAAACTTCTCATTCTAGTCAGGCCAGCGGTGGACTTCAGAGAGACACGTGTACACATTCCTAGAGAAAACATACACATACACAAAGAACAGAAGCTTCAAAACGCCAGAAGACATAATAGAGAATATTAAGAACATCCCCCCAACAGCATATCTTCTGACATTACATGCATGTACACACACATACTCACAGAAGAAACTATAAACACTATAGAACAACAGCTAAAGTACAAGAAATTCCCAGAAAGACAAATAAATGAATTCTCATCCATTCTTAGTCTAATCACTGAACAAAACTATTTGACTTTCAGCAACAACTTCTGTTTGCAAAAAGAGGGGCTAACCCTGGGATATCCCCTCAGTGGGAAATTAATAGGCATATTCTTGGATCGTATAGATAACAAAATATTCAACAACTTTTTAAAACAAGATGAGTACAAAATAATTGACTGGTACCGATACGAGGATGACATAAATGTCTTATAGATGAAACACAAAACAGTTGAAGAGCTACACAGTAACATCAACACAGTACTACCTCAGTCCCACTTCAAAAAGGAAAGAGAAAAAAAAAGAATCTAAATTTCTTGAATCTTACAGTTACAAGACACAAGCACCAACATTATTTTTCCATCATCAGAAAACCCACATCCACAACCACTGCTACCCATATCTCATCCAACCACCATACATTCAGTAAATATGCCGGGTTTGCACCCATGCTCCACAGGATAAACAGAACACGTCTTAAACTGAAGAGTACACACAGTAACTAAATATAATCAAACACAGCCGGCCGGAGTGGCCGTGCGGTTCTAGGCGCTACAGTCTGGAACCACGCGACCGCTACGGTTGCAGGTTCGATTCCTGCATCGGGCATGGATGTGTGTGATGTCCTTAGGTTAGTTAGGTTTACGTAGTTCTAAGTTCTAGGGGACTGATGACCACAGCAGTTAAGTCCCATAGTGCTCAGAGCCATTTGAACCATTTATAATCAAACAAATTGCTGTTGAAAATGACTACAAAACAGATATCATAAACAAGCTCAACAGCAAGGTAAATATGGAACATAAAAATAGTGGCCACCCACTCAAAATCACAAGCAAAGAATCTGAAAACCCACAGGCCAAACACACAGACAACACAGCAGACCACATCACTCCAGGAAACGGAAACATATGGTACACACTGACATACAGTAACAAAATATCACATAGAACAGGAAACATCTTGAAAAAGCAAGGGATCCCAATAACATTCTAAACAAACAACATAGTTCATAAAAGACTAAGACCAGACAAAAGAACCTCAGAAAAATTCAGCATGCTGGAATATACTAGCTCACATGTAACTGCTATCAGGCCTAACCCATAGGAGAAACAATCAAAAATATCCGAACTAAGTACACAGAGTCCTAAAAAGTGACAGCACACATTCCACTTTCGCAAGACACCCAATGAACAAAAACTGTACCTCTACTAATATCGAAAGTGATCTACACATAACAGAATGCACACACACGCAAAAAGACATAAACGAAGAACAGAAGTCGTCGGAACTTCCGCTACAATTTTCATAGCGCCCTTGTAACATGCGATACATTTCTTGTGACACATGCTAATAGCAAGATGGCGTAATGTTTTGGATTATGAACGAACACATACTAATAGCAAGATGGCGTAATGTTTTGGATTATGAAGGTCCCAGAACTGCTCTCATTAATAAACGATCACAACGCCCATATAGTACTAGGGACAGAAAGTTGGCTGAAACCAGACGTAAACAGTAACGAAATCCTAAACTCAGATTGGAATGTATACCGCAGAGACAGGCTGAACAGTGAAGGGGGAGGCGTGTTTATAGCGGTAAGAAGTGCAATAGTATCGAAGGAAATTGACGGAGATCCGAAATGTGAAATGATTTGGGTGAAGGTCGCGGTTAAAGCAGGCTCGGATATGGTAATTGGATGTCTCTATAGACCCCCTGGCTCAGCAGCTGTTGTGGCTGAGCACCTGAAGGATAATTTGGAAAATATTTCGAGTAGATTTCCCCACCATGTTATAGTTCTGGGTGGAGATTTTAATTTGCCGGATATAGACTGGGAGACTCAGACGTTCATAACGGGTGGCAGGGACAAAGAATCCAGTGAAATTTTTTTAAGTGCTTTATCTGAACACTACCTTGAGCAGTTAAACAGAGAACCGACTCGTGGCGATAACATATTAGACCTTCTGGTGACAAACAGACCCGAACTATTTGAAAAAGTTAACGCAGAACAGGGAATCAGCGATCATAAAGCGGTTACGGCATCGATGATTTCAGCCGTAAATAGGAATATTAAAAAGGGTAGGAAGATTTTTCTGTTTAGAAAAAGTGACAAAAAGCAGATTTCAGAGTACCTGTTGGCTCAACACAAAAGTTTTGTCTCAAGTACTGATAGTGTTGAGGATCAGTGGACAAAGTTCAAAACCATCGTACAATATGCGTTAGATGAGTATGTGCCAAGCAAGATCGTAAGAGATGGAAAAGAGCCACCGTGGTTCAACAACCGAGTTAGAAAACTGCTGCGGAAGCAAAGGGAACTTCACAGCAAACATAAACATAGCCAAAGCCTTGCAGACAAACAAAAATTACGCGAAGCGAAATGTAGTGTGAAGAGAGCTATGCGAGAGGCTTTCAATGAATTCGAAAGTAAAATTCTATGTACTGACTTGGCAGAAAATCCTAAGAAATTTTGGTCTTATGTCAAAGCGGTAGGTGGATCAAAACAAAATGTCCAGACACTCTGTGACCAAAATGGTACTGAAACAGAGGATGACAGACTAAAGGCCGAGATACTAAATGTCTTTTTCCAAAGTTGTTTCACAGAGGAAGATTGCACTGTAGTTCCTTCTCTAGATTGTCGCAAAGATGACAAAATGGTAGATATCGAAATAGACGACAGAGGGATAGAGAAACAATTAAAATCGCTCAAAAGAGGAAAGGCCTCTGGACCTGATGGGATACCAGTTCAATTTTACACAGAGTACGCGAAGGAACTTGCCCCCCTTCTTGCAGCGGTGTACCGTAGGTCTCTAGAAGAGCGTAGCGTTCCAAAGGATTGGAAAAGGGCACAGATCATCCCCGTTTTCAAGAAGGGACGTCGAACAGATGTGCAGAACTATAGACCTATATCTCTAACGTCGATCAGTTGTAGAATTTTGGAACACGTATTGTGTTCGAGTATAATGACTTTTCTGGAGACTAGAAATCTACTCTGTAGGAATCAACATGGGTTTCGAAAAAGACGGTCATGTGAAACCCAGCTCGCGCTATTCGTCCACGAGACTCAGAGGGCCATAGACACGGGTTCACAGGTAGATGCCGTGTTTCTTGACTTCCGCAAGGCGTTCGATACAGTTCCCCACAGTCGTTTATTGAACAAAGTAAGAGCATATGGACTATCAGACCAATTGTGTGATTGGATTGAGGAGTTCCTAGATAACAGGACGCAGCATGTTATTCTCAATGGAGAGAAGTCTTCCGAAGTAAGAGTAATTTCAGGTGTGCCGCAGGGGAGTGTCATAGGACCGTTGCTATTCACAATATACATAAATGACCTGGTGGATGACATCGGAAGTTCACTGAGGCTTTTTGTAGATGATGCTGTGGTGTATCGAGAGGTTGTAACAATGGAAAATTGTACTGAAATGCAGGAGGATCTGCAACGAATTGACGCATGGTGCAGGGAATGGCAACTGAATCTCAATGTAGACAAGTGTAATGTGCTGCGAATACACAGAAAGATAGATCTTTTATCATTTAGCTACAAAATAGCAGGTCAGCAACTGGAAGCAGTTAATACCATAAATTATCTGGGAGTACGCATTAGGAGTGATTTAAAATGGAATGATCATATAATGTTGATTGTCGGTAAAGCAGATGCCAGACTGAGATTCATTGGAAGAATCCTAAGGAAATGCAGTCCGAAAACAAAGGAAGTAGGTTACAGTACGCTTGTTCGCCCACTGCTTGAATACTGCTCAGCAGTGTGGGATCCGTACCAGATAGGGTTGATACAAGACATAGAGAAGATCCAACGGAGAGCAGCGCGCTTCGTTACAGGATCATTTAGTAATCGCGAAAGCGTTACGGAGATGATAGATAAACTCCAGTGGAAGACTCTGCAGGAGAGACGCTCAGTAGCTCGGTACGGGCTTTTGTCAAAGTTTCGAGAACATACCTTCACCGAAGAGTCAAGCAGTATATTGCTCCCTCCTACGTATATCTCGCGAAGAGACCATGAGGATAAAATCAGAGAGATTAGAGCCCACACAGAGGCATACCGACAATCCTTCTTTCCACGAACAATACGAGACTGGAATAGAAGGGAGAACCGATAGAGGTACTGAAGGTACCCTCCGCCACACACCGTCAGGTGGCTTGCGGAGTATGGATGTAGATGTAGATGTAGAAGTGCGAAACTTACGTTTTTCTGTGTGTAAAATTAGCTGAATGCCTTGCCGCGAACGTAAGTACACGAGAAACTATGTAACAACCGAGTACCATCAAAACTGTATCCACAACACTACGGCAATCCCAACTGTATAACGCTGACATACATACGTTAATGTTTTTGTATTTGTTTAGTAATAGCCGCTCATACAGTTGCAGATGCCATAACCTATGGCGCGAAAAACGGCAACAGAGGCACCCAGAAAATATGCCCCAAACACCAACAACAATCTTAAAACCATGCCGTACTGTATAATAAATAAGGTATTATGAAAGTACTCACGGAAAACAGTATTTATAAAACAAACAGTACACATATAATAATGTTTTACAGTGCCCTATAACTATGCTATTCTCTGCATGTTTTAGATATAAAGACCCCCATGACCCATTAATAATAGCGACATTTGTCGCTGAAACTAGATAGAGGAATAAATAACTAAACAACAAAATCGTTTTGCATCCAGAAGGACTCACAGTTCCCGTTTTTTGTATGCAAACACCATCTGGAAGAGTTCCAAATAAAATTATTCTATGGAGACATGACTCACGACTTGTACTCACAGCTTCAGTTTTGACATTTTCTTTTCTCCGGCACCTCGTTCTCGGAATGATAAGACGTCAGCCACGGCATTTTGGTATGCATGTTCGTGTCTTGGAAGAGGCGTATGTAGAGCTGGAAAGAAGACAGGACGACAGGCAACTCGTACGGATAGCTAAAGCAAGAGATAAGGCGACCAAGGACATAACATCAGTGAGACCGATAAAGGATAAATCGGGTGTAGTATTATACGACCCTGAGAAAATCCTGAATAGGTGGTGGGAGTACTTTCAAAGGCTACTGAATGAGGAAAATGTATGAGAGAAGTATGAGTAAGGAGATATAAATGAAAGAATGACCCAAAGTATAAGTAGAAAAGAAGTCCAACATGCGATGAAGAAAATGAAAAATGGGAGGCCCTAGGAGCTGACCAAATCCCAATAGAAGCATGGAGAAGTCTGGAAGAACAGGGTACTGATATTCTCTGGGATCTAATGCAGAAGATCTGGAAAGGAGAAAGAACGCCTCATGTGTGGAGAAGCAGTATGCTTCTATATAAGGGCAATTGTAGAGGGATAAAAGTGATGTCCCACACAATGAAGATCTTGGAAAGGATATTTGAGAACAGGGTGCGTCTAGAAACAGACGTAACTAAAGAACAGTTTGGATTTATGCCGGGAAGAGGAAAAACCAACAAAGGCTGCGAAAAATCTATATATTAACCTGCAAGGAGAACAACTGATGATCAAGAAATTTAAATACCTAGGCTCTTACATGAAAAGTAATGGAGGACTGGAGGTCGAAATACAGCAGAGGATAAATTGTTATGGATGAACTGGAGGAAACTGAGCTGAGTACTGTGTGATAAGAAGGTTAGCTGCAGAATGAAAGGAAAGTCTTAAAAGGCTGTGGTGAGGCCTGCGATGCTGTATAGTGCAAAAACTTGCCCAATTACAAAAGTCCAAGAGAAAAGCATGGAAGTGGCTGAAATGAGAATGATAAGGTGGATGAGTGGGGTGACACGAAAGGATAGACTAAGGAAAGTGTACACCAGGGGAACAGTGAAAGTGGAGCCCATAGGGAAGAAGATCCAAGAAAGTAGGCTGAGATGGTATCTATACGTGCAGAGAAGACGGGATTACTACGCGGGGAGTTGAAGACCTAGAAATCGAAAAATCAAGGAGAAGAGGAATACCGAAACTGAGGTGAAAGACAAGGTAGCAGGAGACCTACGGGAGAAAAGATGGCTCAGAGAAGAAGCACTGGATGGGAATTTATGGAAGAGAAGGATCCAGCAAAACAACGGCGACTCCACATGATGCGGGAAAAGGCTCATATGACGATTATGAGGATGACAATGAAGTTCCTGTCATTTGTTTGGAATGATTTGGGCAAACAGTAGCAAGCGTAAGTCACAATAGACGGATCAGGTATCCTTGTTTGACAAACAGTTTAGGAGCTTTTCAAATCGCTGCTTCTAACACTCTGACCTTGTATACAGGATGATACTGGCTGTGTAATTCCCACCAGATTTTCTGATTATGTCACTTCGTGATCTTCCTAAATTACTTCAGGCAAATGCCCAGATGATTCCTTCCATGACCTCACGGCCAACTGTCTGCTCATCCTCGTTAAACTAGACTTATGGGTGTCCACATGCCTCTATACACATGTTTTCAGTTGTCAACCTGTGAAGCAACCAATGCCCAGTTTTCATCAAAAATGGATCCTCGAAGGAATAAAATTGCACTACACCTGCTACACGAACCGGGACGAGGGTGCTCAGACCGCCTGATGGTGTCAGTACCCTCTCCACACTCGTCACGTGAGCTCGCGAGGGCCGCCTTCCTGGACTGTGGCGGTACAGGCCCGAGGAGCGACGGCTCGGCCATGTGTGGGCAGCACGACGAGGGCAGGCGTGTCGCGGGGGAGCTGTGGGGCTCCTGCTGCACATGTCGGACATTAATGACCTGGCAGACATAGTTAACAGTCACTGCACAGACGGTGTAGTTGTCTGTAACAAAGTGAACATGGTCAGGGAAGGAGGGGAAATGTTGTATTCTGCTAGCGACGACAACGTACAGGATGTCGCTCAGTCACGATTTATAAGTGGGCATCCAAGGCTGCCGTCGAATGAGAGTACAGGAAAATAGCTAAAATAAAGAGAATATATTTCAGTGCACACTGTGCAAAGAGCGCGCCCAGAGACGGAAGTTACCAGGTTTAGGCCATTCTAGGAGGCCAAACTACTAATTCAAGATGGCAACGGAAGGGGAGGCGATTCATATTAACTGATGTTGGTGAAAGACGTCTGTTCTGCTCGAGGTCTGGATCACGAGAGAGAGAAGCAACCGTGTTCTGCATTGCAGAGTGCTCCAGTGTCCACACACGTGACCTGTATCCCAGACACACTACTGGGTAAAACCGATGGCGTGAATCCACTAGCAGTCTCAGCACAGGGCTCAAGGCGTCTCTTGTCAGCGGCTTCAACTAGACAGAACTGCCACAGTCATGGAAGGCACGCAACTTCTGTCACGTAGGCACAGCGTAAGTTGCTCTGGGAGAAAACTTGTACAGATTTCATTGGGCCTTTGAAGTAAATTCTTTAAACCATTTCACTAAAATATTCCTGTACTAGTTATCAGCACGTCCAAAAGTACTACCTCAAAGCAAAAGCACCGCCTGTACCTAATCACATCTGGATAATATCTTAACCTTCGAGCTGTCATTTATCACAAATTCCTTTCTATATACATTGTTAACTGTCTTACGCATTTTCGAGAACTACTTGAAACTTTTCACATGTAAGCGCTGTTCTCCCATGCCTTTTGCTAAAGAAAGCTGCGGTCTGAGCTGCAACTTAAGGTAGTAGAGGTGCTTTTCCTTTTTCTCTCGTCCACATGTCACACGCCATCCTCTTTTCTTGGTGGCAGGCTACCCAATTGTTTCAACCAACGGATCTTTGAATTACTCTAGGAAAGTTGCTACGTTGACAGGAAGTGAAGCAACCTTATCTGTTTTGACTAGCTGAAGCCTCGCAAGGGAAAGTGCTAAGTCTTTCAACGAAAATGCTCCTTTTCTGGATTTACCTCATTTGCGTCGAAAATGATTTGAGCTCTTATTCCAGCTATATCCATTACAGAATAGGATACGACCAGTGGCCATCTTCTTGTGACCCATGGTATGGAATACGCTCTTCCCAGTTGATCGACTATGTAGACCCCTCCATTTGTGACATTGTAATAACTGCCTTATTGCGACAAGTTTATCAGTTGCTCTCCCTTCTTGTCTTGAGCTTTTGTCGTCAAAACGGATGCAACGTAAAAGGAACAGCAGTCTTCTATAGCTCATCACATCTCCCGTAATCTCCATATTTCTGCCATCTGCTTTCCACAGTTCGACAACATTAGTGTGGCTGGCTTGCGTAATCTCAGAGAGGTAAAGCAATCCCAGTAATGCCATTATTTCTTCTTCTGTAGTGTTTTTAGCATCCCTTTCTCTTGAATACTGTACACTTTCTTTCTTAGACTGAGTACAGAAGAGTGTGTACTTAATATTTTGTCAATCGTTTCCAGGCTAAGTACTGTCCATTTCACTTATTACCTTTCTGGATACACTTCCTGACCCAGGAAATATTTTTACAATATTCTACCTTTTTGTTTTTATGACTACATTAGCGCATAATTGATTCCATTTTCATTTTTCTCTTTCCTAATAAAAATATAAACAGTGGAGAGCGACTGTTCGCGGTCATCGTCTGAATTGTGTTCCCGTTCGGGATCCGAACCTCGGTCACGTCGTGTGGCAAACTGTTCCTCTTCTTCCTCAGCCTCATCGCCAATTTCCTTGCCTGATTCGGTGTCGAACCCAGTATCCTCGTCGAGTGGCCACGCTGCCTCCTCGTGGTCGGCCAGCTTTGTTGTGGCCTGTACAGGGTGGCAGGGCCCGCTTGTGGACAAAAGGTAACGAGATGAGAGTGAAAGGAACGCCACTTACACGACAGGGCGCGTTGTGTACCTTGTATTCTAAGACGGCACACGCGATGTTTATTTTACGTTTCTGCTGCTCACTTGTACGTATGACAACACAACTTACCACTGAGCTAGCTGAAGCTATAATGAAGGTATAGGTACGGCTGGCAATTTTATAACATCAATGCATTTTTTTTATTTATTATGCAGAGAATTGGACAAGACAATGCCATTTGCGGGTGGCGCATTTTATGCATAGTCGCGCTCAATCGAGAGTTAAACTGCAGTGAAGATCGAAAACTTCCTTTACTTGTTTGTAAACGTAAAACTGTGCACTTAAAAAATAGGCAGATAATAGTTATCCTACACCTGCCATACCAGTGAGTAATATTTGGAATCAGTCGGTTTACAGAAACACGTAGATGCGCGAAACACGGAAACCTGTACTGGCAGTCGCAAATATTCCCTTAAAGTCTACCTGTAAATAAAAGTTATTTGAAAACGTCCTGCCTTCATCAAAACACAGTTTCTTCTTTTCCACCCATACATGTTTCGGCGAAGCTTTACCGTCATGAGAGGTTCCCTTCATTTTTCTGTCGAACAAAGAATATATTCAAACTTCTTGGCAGATTAAAAATGTGTGACGGACCGAGACTCGAACTCGGGCTCATCGTCTTTCGCGGGCAAGCGCTCTATAAACTCAGCTACCCAAGCACGACTCACGCCCCGTCCTCACAGCTTTAATTCCGCAAGTACCTCGTCTCCCACCTTCCAAACTTCACAGAAGCTCTCCTGCGAACCTTGCAGAAACTAGCACTCCTGGAAGAAAGGATATTGCGGAGACATGGCTGAGCCACAACCTGGGGGATGTTTCTAGAACGAAATTTTCACTTTATAGTGGAGCGTGCGCTGATATGAAACTTCCTGGCAGATTAAAACTGTGTGACGGACCGAGACTCGAACTCGGGACCTTCGCCTTTCGCGGGCAAGCGCTCTACCAACTGAGCTACCCAAGCACGACTCACGCACCGTCCTCCCAGCTTTAATTCCCCCAGTACCTCGTTGAGTCGTGTTTGGGTAGCTCAGTTGGTAGAGCGCTTGCTCGCGAAAGGCGAAGGTCACAAGTTCGAGTCTTGGTCCGGCACACAGTTTTAATCTGCCAGGAAGTTTCATATCAGCACACACTCCGCTGTAAAGTGAAAATTTCGTTGTAGAAACATCCCCCAGGCTGTGGCTAAGCCATGTCTCCGCAATATCCTTTCTTCCAGGAGTGCTAGTTTCTGCAAGGTTCGCAGGAGAGCTTCTGTGAAGTTTGGAAGGTAGGAGACGAGGTGTGAGAACGGGGCGTGAGTCGTGCTTGGGTAGCTCAGTTCGCGTGGCCAGCAGTCTGGCTTT
Source organism: Schistocerca cancellata (assembly GCF_023864275.1). Lineage (NCBI taxonomy): Eukaryota > Metazoa > Arthropoda > Insecta > Orthoptera > Acrididae > Schistocerca > Schistocerca cancellata. The sequence goes on from NC_064631.1 coordinate 733,787,433, forward strand.
AGCTGTCGCCGCGGTCGCACGCTCCTCAAGTTTGCTCCGTGAACGTCCAGTGTTTACGCCAGTGTTTTCGTGTTTCGTGACTGTTTATTGGCTTTTTGCACGTGAATTAAGTGTTATAAATTGAGCTATTGGTCTTCGTTCATGTCGTCTATCTACTTAGTGCCGTTGGGATTTCGGCATTGTCCGAAATTTCTTCGCTGCAGAACACCATGGCCAACTCCGTGAGAAAAAACACCGTGATTTTCACCTTCGACAAGTACACCCGTCCAGTACAGCCCTCTGCACTTGAAATACACGACTGGATTACCGAGGTATTTAGGCTTCATCCTGAATCTGTTCGTACCATGCAGCTAGACTCTGATGAATACTGCATTTTTGTAACGTTTAACGATTCCGTGAGTGTAGAACCGCTTTCTGGAAAAATTTGGTTATGAAAGGGAATTTATACACCGTGATGGTACTAAAAGTACTGTAAAACTCAGAAATTCCGAGTCTGTAATTAGAAATGTTAGGGTTTTGAAGTAGACAACTCGAAAATTAAAGATGTCCTTTCAAAGTGTGGGGTTGTCAGGCAAATAGTCAACGAAAGGTGGGCTTCGCATTTCAAGCTGCAGTGCTTTAACAGCATTCGCTCCGTGGAGATGGAAGTGAAGGCAAACATTCCCTCCCACATCGTTGTTGACGGGCACAAGGCGCATGTTATTTACTCAGGGCAAACCCCTACATGTCATGTATGTAACGAATCTGGTCACTTCCGTCAGGACTGCCCTCGCCGTGATTTTGTGCTAACAAATAACCTTACGCAACGCCGGAAATTAATACTCAACGACTTGTTGCCAGCCAGTAATACAACAGAGGCGGCGGCTGTCGTGGATCCTGTTACTACCTCTGAAAATGTTGCACTTAATGTTAATGACCTTCCGCCTTCAAAATCTGCATTAACTGCTGAAATTCCGTCCCGTGACAGCGAGACTCCCACTAAAAAGCGTCCTCTAGAGGACACTGAAAAAAATGTTGATGAGGACTCTTCCTGTGAAACACCCGTTGCCAGGAAGCCGAAGCCAAGTCCTGTTGGAAGTGGTAAAAGGAGATGAAATGCAGGTCGATGTGGCTCCCACTTCCGCACAAGGAATTATACCGCCACGAACAGATAGTGACGCAGCTCGTAGTGACTTTTCACAGGAATGTGACCCTGAGCCTGAGGTCACAGCTGCAAAAACCGCATCGAGTGCACAGCCCATACAGTGCGAACAGTACGAGGAAGTACCAAGTAAACAACCTGCTGGCTCCGAAGCGCAACACCGCGCCGAAGGAGGAAATAAACAAGCATCACCGCCTCGCCAGCAAGACAACGCAACCGACAACACCCCGGAGCCAAATATTGACGATTCGCAAGCCACCGCCGTTGCGCAAGACGGCCACCGTCGGAGGCTGCAACCGAAACCAGGTCTTGCTGTTACGCGTCATCACGCGAAAGCCACACCAGAGAAGAAAGACGTCAAGAAAAAGAATATTAAATATGAAGTCATCAGGGCCAACAGTGACGAGGAGAAAGAGAAAGACCACAGTGACTTATAGCAATGCATTGTCAGGATTTCAGGATAATTTTCTTTTCAAGCACTTTGTTTAAAAGCAGTAAAAATTTTTCTATGAAGTTAGTGCATGTAATGGGCACATAGCTTGTAAAGATCGTGACTTGTAGAGAAGCACGTTGCTGCTATAATCATACCGATCCTCATCCCAAATAGCTTCTTCTGGTATGTCTGTGATGCAAGTTTATAGCACTACTACTATTAACATTAATAAAATACAGTCACCCTTCAGATTGGCAGAATCAGAAGAATTCTTGTACCAGTGTGGGACAGATATCGCGTTGCTACAAGAAGTTGCGATGACGGTATTTCGGATCCCAGGCTTCTTTGAAATTGTTAGTGTTTCTACGGAAGCCATATCGGTACGGCCATTCTTATAAGGGAAGGCATTCCGGTGACTGAAATCGAACGACTAGAATCAGGAAGAGCCGTAGGCTTAAAATTTTTCGATATGACCGTGCTTAACCTTTACGCCCCATCAGGAAATTTCCATAAATTGGATGGTGCAATGTTTTTTCAAGATGAACTTATTTATTTATTGAGGAAAAATCCGTGTTCTCTTCTATTAGGTGGACATATTAACTGTGTTTTAAACCAGAAAGATCAACAACCCAATTTCAACTACTCGCCACAGTTAAAAAGTGAGTAAGTGATCTACAATTCAAAGATGTATAGGAACTTCAGCACCCGACATCAGTCGAGTTCACGTATATAACCAGCCACTCCCGCAGCAGACTAGATAGAATTTACGTGCCACTAAATTTGGAAATTTTTTTATTAAACGTTGAAACAGTTCCCGTGTATTTCAGCGATCACAGTACACTTTTAACTTGCTTTAATTTAAGTGTACAGCCAACCCGTCGATTCAGAGGGCAATGGAATTTGAATATATCTGTTTTAACTGGCGAAGAACTGGAACAGGAAATAAGAATGGCGTGGACTATGTGCCTCCGCACAGCAGACAAGCACCCAACAGTCATTGACTAGGAGGGCTAAACCAAGGCTGCTGAAACTTGTCATGCAGTATAGCGTAGCGAGGCGCAGGGAGTTGAGGAATACAATGGGGTTTTATTATAAAGTTTTAAAAGACTTATATCAAGAGGCACATGATGACGTAATTCGTCTGAATGATATCAAAAAATAAAAGCCAAGTTATTAAGCAATAAACAGCAACAGATGGAGGGACTAAAAATTAAATCGAAAGCCATATCAGTAGTACCTGATGAAACTGCTTCTCTGTATCACTTGGTGCGGCATGCTAAAAACAGACGTCAAGCTTTTATTGCTGAAGTCCAGACGCACACTGGTACAAGGCTCACATGCCAGAAAGAAATACTGGGCCAAGTCCACAGGTACTATGACAACTTGTATGCCCCTACCACAGTGGACGATGCAGCTCTCGAGGACTTTCTCACTATTTTAGGTCCACAGTTGTCGGGAACAGAAAACGCTGACATCCTGTCACCTATTACTAAAGATGAAGTGCATGAGGCAGTGCGTAACTCACCTCTCAACAAATCTCCGGGGCTTCGTGGCCTCCCTGTGGATTTTTATGCCCGCTACTGGTCTATAATTGGGGACAAGATCACTTCCATGGCGAATGAGGTCCTGACCGGAAAAGCGGTCCCTGCAGAGTTTAAGGAAAGTAAAATAGTACTGATTCCTAAGAGTAAAGGCAAAAACAACTTAAAAAATTATCGGCCTCTTTCGCTACTAAATTCTGATTGCAAAATAATTTCGCGGATTATCAACAAAAGACTCCGTGCCTTTTCCAACAAAACATTGAGTCATCATTAATCTTGTTCTCCAACCAGAACGATATTCGAAAGTCTATCTGCATACAGAGACGTCATTGCAATTACGTCAGTGGCAAGTATAAAATATGCTTTAATCTTTATAGATTTCAACAAAGCTTTTGACAGCGTTAGTCATAGATACCTCTTTGCGACGCTGTCAAGAATGGCTTTCCACCGTCAGATTGTCAACATGCTAAGAAATATTGCAACAGGTATAAATGCGAAAATAGCAATCAATGGCCAAACCTGTAAACCCATACAGATAAGGCGAGGGGTTCCACAGGGCAGTCCCTTATCTGTGTTTTCATTTTCCGTATCTTTAGAGCCCTTTCTCCGCACTGTCCACGCGAGATTAACAGGCATAACATTGAATGGTGAGAAAACCGTCATACGAGCTTATGCTGATGACGTGGGTGTTGTAATAAGGAATAAGGAGGAGACAGTTACACAGGAAAGACAAATCCAAAAGTATTGTCTAGCGTCGGGAGCGACAACCAATGAAAATAAAAGTAAAATATTGAATCTGCGGGGCCTAGATCACCTCCGACTGGCATGGGCAAAACAAGACAACAAACATAAAACTTTGGGAATAACCTTAATGGCATGTCTGATGAGGGTGGCTGCTTTTAACTGGACGGAAGCTAGGGGGAACGTTCATGGTGCTGTAATGGAGAACATCCATCGAACTGTGGACCAGGTGCAAAAAGTCAGATTCATGAACTCCTGCATTTTGTCTAAAGCGTATTTCACTGCACAGGTATTTCCAATCCCCAAACTAGTAGCGAAAGGGATCATGTCCACTGTTACCAATTATTTACGGCGAGGAGACATATTCAGGGTTGGTGCGACTACCGTTATACTGGATGTCAGAAACGGGGGCCTCGTTTTGGTGGACATTCGAAATAAAGTGTCTGCTCTGTTCTTCAAATCGACTTTCCATATACTCAGAGAACTTCCACAATGTATAACCGCAAAGCTCTTTGAGGCTGTGACACCCCATAACCTGCAAGCACCGATTGATGTGCGAAGGATTAATGCCCGTCTGCAGTATGTGAGGACCTTTTTCCTCGAAGTAAGTTACCTTAGTGACGAAATCAGAAGCAACACATGTATCACAACGCGCGACATCATACCTGAAAGGAAGTTAAATGAGGGCAGAAACAAAACTGAAAAGAAATTCCCTAATAGTGACTAGAAAGCTGTGTGGCGGAACATCAACTATGCCGGGCTATCTGCAGACGCTATTTACGCATGGTACAAAACAGTTAACAATGTCATCAGCACCAACGAGAGACTGTATGCGATCGGTTTAAACCAGACACATCTTTGTGGAAAACGCAATCTGGTGGATACACTCATCCACAGATTCACCTGTGGCGGCAGTGTGAATAACTGGAATTGGATCAGGCAACAAATCGCCTTTCTCGCCAGATCCCCGGCAGAATATACAACGCAATCGCTCCTCCTGAGACCAGACATGACATACATTCCGAAATTAAAAACCAACGCCATTAGCTGGTTACTGGGAAAATATGTTAGTTATGTCATCAACGAACTTGGGTCAGACAACGAGATAGAATTCCGCGTTTACATGAAGTGTGAATACGCAAAAATCAGCACGTATCGCAACCACAAGAAGCACTACGGCAACATGCTGGAGATCATTTTTGAAAGAATGGGTGTCAGTTAAATATGTGGCACCACTACAACGCCTTGAACGAGAACGAACAGAAGAAAATGAAAAGTCAGTTGTGTTCTTATTGTTATTTACTATTACCTTGCTTCCGAAACTTCTATGTTACACGAAGAGTATTTTCAAAACATTTTGTTCAGAATTACTCGTGTTCGACTTCCAAAGTATTTGTGTGATTCAAGAAGAATTGTTAAGTTTTTATAAGTGTTCAGTTCCTACTCAGAGAAGAGGTTTCTTTGTTTTTCTGACATCGGAGAATGGGAATTTAGTGTTAAGATTTCTGCACACTTAGTGCTATGACCCAACAGGGAACATAAAGAAAGGGGTGGGAGGGGTTTGGGCCTCGACGCACCGGCAGTGCCGTGAAGAGACCCCACTGCTAGTGCGGCGTGTACCACGCCCTGTGACCTTCCTTCAAAAAAAAAAAAAAATGTAGTTAGCGCGCGGGAAGAGGATACGGAAGGTCATGGGTTCGCGCGTGGGTGGATGCGAAAAATTCTTTTTCTCTTCATAAAAAAAGAAAATAAAGAAAGTTGGTAGAGCACTTGCCCACAAAAGGAAAAAGTCTTGAGTTCGAGTCTCGGTCCGGCACACAGTTTTAATCTGCCAGGAAGTTTCATACCAGCGCTCACTCCGCTGTAGAGAGAAAATTTCATTCTAGAAAGAATATATTGTTACAATGGGAAACGTATAGTTTTAGAATTCTACATTTGCATTCAAAACGTTCTAAGAAGTATGTATGCGTTAATGGCACATGCTGTTGCTGATGTCCGTGTCTGCTATTTCCAGTTTGGCTGGTATCCCGGTATTGCAGATGACGTGGAGCGATATGAACAACGGCATGTGCTACTATGGTTTACATGTCTGTTATAACGTTCTGAGCAAAAATAACACATTCCCAAAAATATGCGTATCCCAATGCGACAGTTTACTCTTTACTCTGCAGAAGAATAAAGGAAACCCGCTGGTGATAATGAAATATGGCTGAAATACGTATCGGTAAAAAGAGAAGAAACCGTGTTTGTTCAAGGTTGAATCTGTTCAAATTTTTGTTATTAAATCAAAGACGAGATAAAAAAAAAGTGAGATTTCACGTCGAGAAATCACCTCAAGATGAATACCTACTCACAACATTCCAAGAAGCTGTGTGAAGCGAAGAATCTGAGAATACAAGACGGACGCCTGGCTGTCGCTCTCGTAGGGCCGGCAAAGACGAGGTCACACTAATTACAGGGCGCACAGGAGCGAAGTGGCCGGGGAGACGGTCCAGTATGTGCTACTGCAGGAAAAACCCTCTACCACGCACTTCGCAGGGGTTTGTAGAGTATGGAAGTGGAAGTTGATTTAGATATTACCAACACATTACAGCAAAAAATAAATTTCACGAGCTAGGTGACTGACGCAAAACCGGTAGTGCATGATATAGAAAAATATACTGTCCCAAATAATATATGATCTCAAGCACATGCACCCTTATTTATTGTGTAATTACTGCTTCCATTTCCTTACAGTTTGCATCCTTCAGCTTTACCTTTAGTTGCCAACATTAAAAATAGTGTTACAAGCAATTTGAGTGAGTGAGACGCAGGAGTTTGAACTTTCTTCGACGTACAAGACTTTATTGTTTACACTTTTGCAAATCCCGTTAACGTTATAACGTCTTCACACTACGACATTCAGTAAACAGATAACCGAAGATTTCCGCTGCTCACATGGCATTGTCCTCGTTATATACCAGCGTAATTTGATGTTGTTCTCAGATTTGTACATATTACTCTCACAGCTGATACTATCAGCTGGTCTAATGACATTTCTCAATATATTGCAGTGTTCTCTGTAATTATCTCTAGTTGATGACTCTTGACACTGCTGTATTCCTTGGAAATATTATGCTTTTAATATGTGTTATTCTGACGCATTGTGTTTTACACGCTTTCTGTTTGTCACTTTTAAAAATGGACATCTTTTTCCTGGAAAATATGAAACGAAGATACGTGAAGTATTACATCTTACATCCAACCTGTGGCCACCGGTGACGCCTCAGGAGTTGACTGAATGACTTCGCCGCAGCTGGGTAGAGGCTCATAATCACGGCCAGCCGCGCCGTGCCACAAGTCACGCGTGCAGCGTGTCTGGGCCACGGGCGGCACGGGCCCAGCCTGCCTGCCGCTCGGATACGCTCGGCTCCGCTCGGTCCTTCTCGGAGGCGCCCGCAAGAGCGCGGCGCTTCATCCGGCGTCGCGGTGCGGCGTCTTCCGGCCGGCACAAGTCTCTCGAGTTCGGCAGACTCGCGCTGTCAGCGCTGTTTACCCTTCGCTGTGTGATCTCGGTATGATGGAGGTTCACTGGGCCAGTGGCTGTTTGCACGAAGCAGGCAGTCGGGCGATCTACCGTCGCGATTCTTTAAAATGAGTGGCAGTGACAGAAGAGAGCGAAGAGGTTTCCCAATTCATATACGTTACAGGTAGTGCATATCCACTGTGAAACGACATTAGATGTACATGTACATGGATGCTCTGCAGATCACACTTAAGTGCCTGGCGGAGGGTTCATCGAATGACCTTCACAACAATTCTCGATTACTCCAATATCGAACAGTGCGAGGAAAAAACGAATGTCTATACCTTTCCCTGATAGCTCCCGTTTCCTTTATTTTATCACGACGATCGTTTCTCCCTAAGTATGTCTCCGTTAGCAAAATATTTTCGCATTCGAAGGAGAAAGTTGGTGACTGAAATTTCGTGAGATGATTCTGCCGCAATGAAAAACGCCTTTTTGATGTCCACCCCAAATTCTGTATCATGTCAGTAACACTGTTTCCCCTATTTCGGGGTAATACAGAACGTGCAGCTCTTCTTTGAACTTTCTCAATGTACTCCGTTAAGCCTATCTGGAGAGGATCCCACACTGTGCAGCGGTACTCCAAAAGAGGGCATACAAGCATCTCTTTAGTAGATCTTACATTTTCTAAATATTCTGTTAATGAATCGCAGTCTTTGGGTTGCCTCCCCCTCAACATTATGTGTTCTTCCCAATTTAAGTCGCGTCTGCCATTCTGATTTAGGTTTTCCGTGATTTCCCTAAATCGCTTCAGGCAAATGCTGGGATGGTTCCTTTGAAAGGGCACGGCCGACTTCCTGCCCCACCCTTCCCTAATCCAATGATACTGATGACCTCGCTGTTTGGTCTCTTTCCCCCAAACAACCCAACCCAACCCCAACCCCCAATCTAAGTGGCTCGTAATTATAATTCCTATGGTTTTAGCTGAATCTGCGGGCTTTAGATTTAGTGATTTATCGTGTAACCAAAGTTTAACAGACCCCTTTTAGCACTCATATGGAGGACTTCATTATCTAGGATCAATTGCCACTTTCCAAAATATACAGACATATTTTCCAAATAGTTTTACATTTTTTGATCTCAGATTGTTCCTCAGATTGTTACGAAATCATTTATATAAATAAGGAACAGCAGTGGGCCTATAACACTACGTTGGGAAACGCCAGAAATCACTTCTGTTTCACTCGATGACTGTCAGTTATAAGGAACTGTGACCTCTCTGACAGTATACCACGAACCCAGTTAGCTAACTTAGATGAAATTCCATAAGCACCCAATTTCTGTACAAGCCGCTTGTCTGGTACAGTGTCAAAGGCCTTTTCGAAATCCTTGTCGATAGCACTCAACACTTCGCGCATCACAAGAATGATGTTTTCTGAACCCGTCTTTACTGTGTGTCAATAGACCGTTTTCTTCGAGGTAATTCATAGTCCTCACACGCAATATACGTTCCAAAATCCTACTGGATATCTACGTTAATAATATGGACCTGTAATTTCCTGGATTACTCCTTCCACCGTTCTTGAATATTGGTGTAACCTGTGCAGCTTTCCAATCTTTTCATGCGGATCTTTCGTCCAGCGGACGGTTGTATAAGGTTGTTATGTATGGAGCTGTTGCATCAGCACACTCTGAAGGAAACGTAATTGGTATACAGTACGGATCGGAAGACTTTCTGTTATTAAGTGATTTAATTTGCCTCACAAATCGGAGGATATCTGCCTCTAGCTTACTCATGTGGAGAACTGCTCTTGATTCGGATTCTGGAATACGCAGAAAGAGTTTAAAGATTTGATTGACAATGAAACAGGATAAAATCACGAATGTCGACAGACGAGATTCCTTGTTTTGTACATAAAAAAGCACTTTGTGCTAAATTTGCAGGCCTTTGGCACATGGCGAAATTGGAAGAAAGCATAGTATAATTGCTGAAGTCACACGCATCTTCCGTTTTCAGCTGCAACGGTTTTCAGTGAAACTGAACGATTCCTATGGAGACTTCACATCGTACTGCAAAGTTTGTAGGTTATATCGAGAGAGATATCTGGAGCAAGCGTTTAATTTTTTGACGGAAAAAGGAATGCGGGAACGAAAATTAAAACATGTACAATCTAGAGCAGATTTCACATTTTAACTGGACTTGACTGCACACTGCCCACAGTAATGCACTGCAAGCTAACTTTTTCCTCATGTGATGCATTTAAAAAGAAAATCGCGTTTCTGGAACGGACACATACTGACAAAGACAGTCGAGTTCCCTAAGATCACTGGTGTTAAAGGAAATACGGAGTTTGAAGAATACGTTGTGGTCTAGAAAGAATTACAAGCGTAGCTTTATAAAGTTTTTGAGATTTTTAAAAGTTTGTTTACATTAGCGCTTCATTGCGTATTCAAATGGTTCAAACGGCTCTGAGCACTATGGGACTTAACTTCTAAGGTCATCAGTCCCCTAGAACTTAGAACTACTTAAACCTAACTAACCTAAGGACATCACACATATCCATGTCCGAAGCAGGATTCGTACCTGCGACCGTAGCAGTCGTGCCATTGCGTATTAATACAGGTTACGTAACATCAGTGTTCTTGCGCCAAGTTATCCTCTCCCTTTGTATAAATTTTTCTGTCAAAACATGTCTAGCAAATGTGATGTTTGCCGTGGAAATCTGAAGGCGGGGGTGTGAAGACTGTGTAGGTTATGGTTTATTGGGGCGAATGTAGCGGCGAGGAAACTGGGTAGATAAAGACGCTCCTCCATGGCAACGTATGTTATGTAGAAAGGACAGAAAAGTTGCTGAACATGAGGCAAAAATTTGTGCCCTTAAGGCTGAATTAGAAAATGCGGACTTGGAATTATGTAGGCCAAGGGAAGAAACAGGGACGGGGTGCTGGGGAAAGGTAGAAGCAAAAAGGGAAACTGTTGAAAAAACTTCGAAATTCAGTTAGTAAATCAGTTTGGCTTGCTATCAGAAGTAGTGGAGGAACGGCCTCCTCCAGATGTAGTTGAATATATTTTGAAGCAGAATACTAGCTTCAAGAAAAAAAGACACGTAGGAACCAAATCAGAATAGGATAAGAAAATTATTGCTTCTAGTTAACAGTCAGGGCCAGGAGCTTCAGGACGAATTAGGTGCAGCGTACCAGCTCACAAGTTTTGTGAATACAAATGCTAGGGAGACCAGGTGATTACAGTTGGGGCAGCAGGAAACAGCCTGCGGTATGAATCCAAGCTGTACTATTGCGAGAGACTTGGATGAAATAGGAACATGAACTGGCCACACAAATGTGGTGTTTGTGGAGGTCTTTCAGCGCCATGTTCGGTCCTGCGTAAACACTGCTGTGAGGCGTGTTAACACTCTGGCTTGCTATCTGATGTAGTGGAGGAACGGGATGTTCCAGATACCCCCAAAACCACACATATGCGATGTTCCTGTTGACACTACTGGTAGGTGAGGATACACTACGCATGGCCTGCACCTAAATAGGAAGGGGAAAGATAAGTCAGCTCCTCTATTAGCAGACACTGTAAGGGGGAGCCTCAGTCACACGAGGCTGACCCCTGTGGTTAATGGCACCAGGTAGACAGGTTTCTTATGTCAAGGTCAAAGTCCCAACAGGCAACACTCAAGAAAAATAGAATAACAGAAGCTTCATGTACAGTAAATAGGGATGAAGCTAAGGGTAGTATCAACTTACTTCATCAGAATATCAGTGGAATAAAAAATAAAGTAGATGATTTGTTAGTATGTGTAGATGACCTCACAAATAACAATGAGATTGATATACTTTGTCTGAACACCATGTAACTGTGGTGATGGATAGTGTCAGTATAAATTAGTATAATTTAGCCTCTTACACTTCCAGATATAGCATGGATAAAGGAGTGGTTGCCGTTTACAAAAACAGGAATATAAATACAAATATGGAGAAGTAAGCAAATTCTGCATTGATCAGCACTTTGAAGTTTGTGCATATAAACTACAGCTAGATAATGTAGTGTTGATGCTAGCAACAGTGTACAGGTCCCAATTAGGTGATTGGGAGCTACTCATAAAAAAGTTTGACTACCTATTACGCTGTCTATCAGACAAAAACAGGAAGTTATTAATCTGTGATGATTTCTATGTAAACATTCTACCTAGTTCAGATGGGAAAACTGTAAGTGTTATTAATTACATATAGAATCAGCTATCAATTTCCCTACACATATAGCTCAAGACAGTAGCGCTCTAATACATTATGTATTTGTACAGCAAGAGGGTGTAAAACTAACATATGCTTTCCCATTGATAAATGGATTATCAGTCCATGATGTACAATTGATTAAATTAGAAGACACAGCAAGGTGTACAGTTCAGAAACCATGAAATAAAACTGTACGGTTGCTCAACCCAGTGTTTATTGAGCACTTCAGAGAAAATTTAAGAAATGTTAATTGTATATAATGAGCCAAATGCACTTGTGCCTGGGCATGGCCCGTGAGCTGATGTCTTGGCCAACCCTTCTCTAAGGATTTCTCCCATTTGTACACTCCTCATTTCTTTCGTGATTCCTACAAACACTAACACATGTACTCGTACTGATAAATAATTAAAATACAACCTACTGGTTAATTTTCATTAATGGGTATTAGGCCACGTTCCATAGCGTAGTTCTGTGCCTAAGACTTCGTCCCCTAAATCTGGAGGCACCACCAGAGACACTACCAGAGGCAATAAGCACTGAGACATCAGTACCTTAACGAAACGTGAAAAGAAACCTGTCCGAGATTTCAATTTTTATGTATTCTAGAGCTTCCAGCAGATAAGGGCAACGCTACAATGCTAATGAAATAACGAACCTACTGCAGTATAACTGGCGTTGTATAACAACCAGGATGGTACAGGGAGTTCAAAAGCAATCCTCCAACAGCAATACTTTGGGAAATGCATGAGCTAGTGAAAGCCTCCTTGATTTCTCCCACAGACTACAAATGTCTTTTTAAATCAGATCTGCTCCCACCAAGATTGTGTGGTGTACCAAAAATTCACAAACCTATAATTCCATTAAGACCAGCTGTTAGCGCTATGGACTGTTCGACAAGCATGGCTGCCAAGCACTTAGCAAGTCTTCTACAGTCCTCTGTAGCAAAAAAATTCATATAAATGGTTTAGTTCATTTATGGAAAAAATAGACTCCTTCCTGCTGAGCCCATCACATATTTGCCTATTTAGACATTCTATCACTGCTTACTAGAAGAAGGGATCGGTTGGCAGGACATATTCTGAGGCATCAAGGGATCACCAGTTTAGTATTGGAGGGCAGCGAGGAGGGTAAATATCGTAGAGGTAGCACGATGTCACATATAGAAATTACAATCTTAGGCAAAAAAAAGGAACTATCTGAAAGGTCCAGAAACTAATAGATGTTTCGTACATGAACAGACAAACAAGTGGATGACTTATTTGAGACAGAAGCTTCACAGATTAAGCAAGTCAATAATGCGTCCTTATGTAAGCAATGCATCCTGATGTAAGCAATTTTTCAGCTTTGCATTGATTGACAGAGTTGTTGGATGTCTCCCTGAGGAATATCATGGCATATTTTGTCCAAATGGTGCGTTAGATCCTCAGAATCTCGACCTGGTTTGAGGTCCCTGCCTATTTGCTCCAATTATTCTCAATTGGGAAGAGGTCTGGCAAAGTTATTGGCCAAGGTAGGGTTTGGCAAGTGCAAAGACAAATAGTAGAAACTCTCTCTATGTGTGAGTGGGCGTTATCTTGGAAAAAAATTAGGCAGTGATGGCTAACCTAGAAGGGCAGCAAAATAGGGTGTAGAACACCATAGACGAACTGGTGTGCTGTAAGGGTGCCACAGATAACAACCAAACAGGTCCTGCTGTGAAAACAAATGACGCCCCTGAGCATCAATCCAGGTGGTCAGACCATATAGCGGACGACAGTAAGATTGGTATCCTACGACCATCAGGGGCATCTCTAGACGCGACTTCGGCCAGGAATCTCATTGACTGTAACAGTCTTCTATGATGAGCCTCACTTCTAATTCAGCCCCAATGTCCAGCAAAGATGTGTCTGGAGATGCCTTGGAGACTGGGGGGTATCAACCTGACTGTCGCCCACCATAAGTCCCAACAACCGGGCGTGATGGTCTGGGGTGCCGTTCACTTTCATAGCAGGACCACTTTAGTAGTCACCTGCAGAGCAGAGCGATATGTCCACGTCCAGTTTTGTTGCCCGTCATGGCAAGCCATACTGGCCTTACATATCAGCAAGGTAATGCCCGCCCACACTCACAACGAGTGTTTCTATTGCTCGCCAAACATACCTTGACTAGGAAGGGCGCCAAACCTCTCCCCAACTGACAACGTTTGGGGCATACTGGGCAGGGCCCTCCAACCATCTCAGGGTTTTCATGACTTAACCTGCCAGCTGGACATGATTTCGAACGATGTCCCTCAGGAGGACATTCAACAGCTCTGCCAATAAATGCGAAGCCGAATAACTGTGGCGGACCAAAGCGTTACTGACTTCGCTCATTTTGTGGGGCTCTCGAGTAAATCATCCAGTTTTCTGAACTGTATTCATTACAACATTACAGGAAACACACTCACCACAGTTGCAACGGAGTTTTATATGTAAAACTGGAAGGAACAGCTCATCAGCCCAGCAAGAAAAATAACTATTGTTGGTTTTGTTATATTGATGACACTCATACTTCGTTATATAGCCTCATGGACAAAAATAACACAGAATTTCTGAACTTTCCGAATGATATTAGTTATAATATAAAATCCCGTATAGAAAAAGAGAAAGAAGTTGAAGTATTTTAAAATGTGGGGCTACTTAGAAAATCCACAGATGTTAGGCACAGAAGGTCTGCAAAAACCTCACTCACACATGTGGATGCATTCATAAAAATTCCAGTCATTGTCCCAAAATGAAAAGAGCAGTAATGAGAACATTGGTGGGCTTGGCTTAAATAATGTGTCACGAGAGTAGTTGGAGGAACGCTCTGACCATTTAAACACTACATTCAGAAGAAATCATTAATCTGAGAAAGAGATAAATAGGGCAATAAGTCCATAAAGGTATGGAGCTTCTCGTGAAGAAGAAACAAAGATTTACTCCCATTCGTAAAAGCAGTCTGGGTTCACACGATCAGAGTACGAGGAATACATAGTATTGATGCAGTGTTTATACCAATTACGAAGGAGCGTGAATGTTTTGAACACTGTAAAGAATGTACTGCCAGCACTTGCCACAGGAGGAATATACAAATTGTCTTGCACACACAGTCAAGCACACATGTGTATTACTAACAGAAGTACTCATTTCTGGCTTAAGGAACAGAAGAGCAGTTGTCATCTGCGAAATAGCAATAAATCGGCAATACAGAACCAATATTACTGTGCTTGAATTTACAGAGAGGGCATTCAAATTCCAAAGCACGAAAGCAACTTTAACGGAAAGAAGAATGAGAGAAATTAGAACTAGTTGCTGACCTCAGTGCTGAATACAGAAAACAGCGCCAAGTGTTCCCCAGCAGAAGCTCGACAACACACGCACTCGTGACTCTGCGCTCTTATGCAGCTGTCTGATGACGTCACAGTCCGACTGTGGCAGGGATCCGAACAAACAGTTCAGCTTGTAGAGTTAACAGAAGTTTCCAACTGCTGCCTGAGCCTTTATAGCCTCTGAAGATGTCTGCAGCATTTGGAGACGAAACGTTAGAGACCTTTCCATTTTTTTTTGAGTCATCTGTCTTCTCATTCGTTTGATGTGGTCCACTACAAATTCCTCTCCTATGCCAACCTCTTCACCTCAGAGCAGCACTTGCGACCTACGTCCTCAATTATTTGCTGGATGTATTCTCCAATTTCGTACCATGGAAGTCATTCCCTGATGTCTTAGCAGATGTCTTATCATCGTGTCCCTTCCACATATTCCTTTCCTCTTCCATTCTGCGCAGAACCACCTCATTCCTTACTTTGTAGGTTGACCTAATTTTCAGCATTCGTCTGTAGTACATCATCTCAAATGCTTTGATTCTCCCCTGTTCCGGTTGTCCAACAGTCCATGTTTCAGTACCATTCAAGGCTCTGCTCCAAATGTACATTCTCAGAAAATTCTTCCTCAAATTAAGGGCTATGTTTGATTCTAATAGACTTCTCTTGGTCAGGAATGCCTTTTTCGCCGGTGCAAATCTGCTTTCGATGTTCTCCTAGCTCCATCTGTCATAGGTTATTTTACTGCCTAGGTAGTAGAATTCCTTAATTTGATATACTTCGTGACAGTTAATCCTGATGTTATGTTTATCTATGTTCTCATTTCTGCTACTTCCGTCTTTCTTCGATTTATTCTCAACCCATATTTTCTACTCATTAGACTGTCCATTCCATTCAGCCCATCATGTAATTCTTCTTCACTTTCACTTTCAGAATAGCAATGTCATCAGCGAATCGTATCATTCATACCCTTTCACCTTGAATTTTAATCCCACTCCTGAACCTTTCTTGTATTTCCATTGCTTCATCGATGTACATACTGAAAATACGGGCGAAACACTACATCCCTGCCCACATCCTTTTTAATCCGAGCACTTCATTCTTGGTCATCCACTCTTATTATTCCCTCTTGGCTTTTGTACATATTGTGTATTACCCTTCTCTCCCTACAGCTTACCCCCGTTTGTCTCAGAAATTCTAACACGTTGCGCCATTTTACATTGCTCAACGCCTTTTCCAGGTCGACAAATCCTATAAACGAAATTTTATCGTCCTTTAGTCTTGCTTCTATCAGCGACAGCAACGTCGGAATTGCCTCTCTGTTGCATTTACCTTTCCTAAGGCCAAATTGATAGTCATCTAACTCATCCTCAATTTTCTTTTCCATTCTCCAATATATTATTCTTGTCAGCAATTTGGATGCATGAGCTGTTAAGCAGACTGTTGGATAATTGTCGCACCTGTCAGCTCTTGCAGTCTTTAGGAATTGTGTGGATGATATTTTTCCGAAAACTAGATGGTACGTCGGCGGACTCATACATTTTACACACCAACGTGAATAGTCGCTTTGTCGCCAGTTGCCCCCAATGATTTTAGACATCCTGACGGAAATTTATCTATCCCTTCTGCCTTGTTTGATCTTGTCCTCCAAAGCTCTTTTAAATTCTGATTCTATTACTGGATCTCCTATCTCTTCTAAATCGACTCTTCTTTCTTCTTCTATCACATCAGACAAATCTTCCCTCCTCGTGGAGGCCTTCAATGTACTCTTTCCATATATCCACTTCCTCCTCCTTTTTTGACGGTGAAATTCCCACTGCACTCTTAATGTTACCACCCTTTGCTAACAATTTCACTCAAGGTTGCTTTGACTTTCTTATGCGCCGACTCAGTCCTTCCAACAATCATTTCTTTTTCGATTTCTTCACATTTTTCAGGCAGCCATTTCGTCTTAGCTTTCCTACACATCCTGTCTATTTCATCCCTCAGGACTTGCATTTCTGTATTCCTGAATTTCCCTGAATATTTTTGAACTTCCTTCTTTCATCATGGGTAATAAAAGAAATACTTCAGTTATTTTTTTTATTTCCCATGGTTTTTTCGCAGTTACTTTCTTTGTACCTATGTTTTTCTTTCCAACTTTTATTATTGTCCTTTTCAGAGATATCCATTCCTCTTCAAGTGGACTGCCTACTGGGATATCCATAGCCTTGCAGATCTTCAAGAGTATCTCGTCATTCCTTAGTACTTCTGTAACTGACACATTTGCGTATCGATTCTTTCTGACTTATCTTTTAAACTTCAACGTATTGTTTATCATTACTACATTGTGATATGAGTCTATATCTGCTCCTGCGTACGCCTTACAATCCACTATATCTTTTTGGAATCTCTGTCGGACCAAGACGTAATCTAACTGTAGTTCCCCATATCACCCAGCCTTTTCCAATTATACATCCTCCTCTTGCGATTAAGAGTATTCGCTATTACTAGCCGAAATTTATTACAGGACTGAATCTTTCTTCTCTCTCATTCCCTACCCCAACCCCATATTCTCCAGTAACCATTTCTTCCACGTTTTCCCATACAACTGCATTCCAGTCTCCCATGAGTAATGGAGTTTCATCTCCCTTTACGTCCTGTTTTACCCTTTCAATACCTTCATATACTTTTTTCTGTCTCTTCATCTTAAGCTTCCGACGTCGGCATGTAGTATCTGAACTACATGGTGTTGGTTTGCTGTCGATTGTGATAAGCGTAACTGTATCACTGAACTGTTCACTGTAACACACTCTCTGCTCTACCTTCCTAAAGAATCCTACTCCCATTATACTGTTTCCTGCTACTGTTGATATTACCATAATAGATGCCCAAAATACGACAGTCCCGCCCCACAGCAGCACCCATGGATAGAGACCTGCAGCGGTGCCTGGTCACCTACACAGCCTTGTACGACGATCCCCAGTCGACGTTCGAAACCTGTGCTCGCCGGTGAACACAAGCCCACTCCACTGATCCAGATTCCGTTTCACGTATCCCCTTAGCCAATTTCTTCGCACTCCAAGGTACTAGGTAGTTTTCTATTGTTGTTCGTAGTGGTCGCCTAGTGACCACATTCATCTAGTGGAACTGGCTACTTACTGACTGTGTCGACAAGCATCCAAGTTGACACCAAACAGAGGAAGTACTTTTAAAAATAGAGACTCCTGCAAAACACAAGCGGAACTGAGCCCACAGAGTTCTACCTCCATGATACAGAGGCACACAGGCAGTCATATGTGCCCCTGGATAGGACCAAAATTTCCTGCAGCTACTTCCTTAATTACCTTGGTGCCTCCTTCTTCCTATCACTGTCATTTATGCAGCACTGCGCGGACCTGTGAAAGTGGTTGGGTTCTATTCTAAATCAACTGCACTACATTCCTGCAAAAAACTGGGGAGCAAATGCAGACAAAAAGACAACGCTGCAATTTGCCTTGGTTATTGAGCTGTTGCATATTGTGCTAAAGCGTTAAGGAGCCATGTTGACTATTAATGACATTGCTACAACAGCTCCCACTTAGTGGTTGCATGTTCTGTCCAATTTTGTCCCTGCTAATCTCACAATCAAGGATGCCAAGGTGCTAATTCCTAAGACAGAGTGCTATAAGAATTCAGTCCAACTGAGTAAGGTAGCATAGTATGGTCTTTCTTGTCAAGAAAGATGAAGATTCAACCTCATCCAAACGGCACAAGAGAGACATGGCAACGTCTTGAAAACGTGGTATTATAGTGGAAGTGCTGCTCGTGATTATGGCGCCAAGGAGCAGACGGTGAGCCATGTTGTGAGGGAGTGCCCACTCCATGCCTTTGAAGGCAGTCTGCCCTGCTTGTCCAATCAGAGTTCTGCCTGCATGTTTGTATGTGAATTCTTGTATTTCATCAGAAACGATCAGTTCACCAGAATGTTAGCAGACTCGCATACCAGCCGTAATTTACACCACCTGGATTCGTCTCTAATGGGCTGGCGACCTCTATCAATGGGAAAAGTAAAAGCTGGAGAAAGGCAAGTTGAGTTTAGGTTTCACTATCCTATTCTACAAAATACAGTCAAGTTTCAGAGTATCATCTGTCACATAAGCTGACTCCATTTTATTTTGAAAGGTTGAACAACATGGAATGGAACATGACAACGCTGCAAACGGATGATATGAGGCATCATATCCTGTCCCAGTCAGTGCATGCTGTTCGGCGCGTCGCAAGAGCCATGGCCGGCAGGGTGAATTGTGAGAGGTGGCATCATGTTCAGTTTGAGTGGAGGGATAAACCTGGTGAGTATATTATTTGGAAGTTCGTTATTGTTAAGTAAAGTGTAATGTGCTCATTTAGGTATTCTATAAAAACGAAGTGTAATGTGCTCATTTAGGTACTCTATAAAAACTCTAGTCGAGCCTTATGAACACATGACGATGGAGTTGCACCACATTTGATAATTCAGTCCTAATAACAGTGCATAGAAATAAAAACATCAGAAGTAAATAATAATCACACTGGAGAAAAGAAACAGTTATCTAATCACAACCGATTTCATCTAACAAGAGAAGATCACCAACCTAGTCTCATATACCAAACGCACACTTGCAAGGTGTGAGCCCCAGCTGTCTATCTCGCTCTGAGATTTGCGCCACGATTATGAGTGTACGCAGTTAAGACCTTCTGAACACATAGCTTTTTAACGCCCGTGTACCACTTGTTTCTGGCACGCTCCGCTGCGTTCGCCCATTGTCGGAGCTCGAACTACTGTACGGTACGGTGAGTAAGAGGTTCGCGTTTATAGTGCCGGTCAACCGACAAGCGACAGTGTGGCACCTCCAGGAGCAGTATACAGTGACGGTCAAATTGCCACGTTTAAACGTCAAAGCTCGCGGCATTTGTGACCGATAAGCGTCGTTATATGTGGCTATTCGACTAACTCTTACACGAGGCAAAAGAAACTCTATGAGCGTTTCTTTGTGCTACTATTTGTACCTTGCGATTTAGTTGCGGCAGTCATAGAGAAGACCCGTTAAATGGAGAGAAGAATAGTTGATTGACGTTAGACTATTCTTTATGAGAGGATGGTGGTGACAATGATGACGATATCCTTTCACCACGATCATTTTCGTCGAACAACTTCATTGGCATAATGCGACAGAGACGTAAAATCACGAACTGACTGTTTAGGAAGCTTGCTTTGAAGAGGTAATATTGTCAGATTTTACCTTGCCTCTGTCCGTAACAGAGATCTCTCTCTCTCTCACTCTGTGTGTGTGTGTGTGTGTGTGTGTGTTTGTGTGTGTGTGTGTGTGTGTGTGTGTGTGTGTTTCATAAAAAACTGCTGCAGAATATGTCCTAAAATACTGCTAAACAGTGTTGACCATATATGCGCATGGCACTGAAATACTATCTGCTCATATTCCTTACCCGTTTTTCATGTTAAATAGCATATGTTCTACTTAAAGAACAAAGTTTCGAAACACATGGGGCAGACGTGACTGGCTCCACACACGTCTTCCCACACTTGCGACATGAAGCGGGTCTGAGGGCTCTGGACGTCACCCCACTGCACAGTACTCTGCACTCGTGCATCAGGCAGCTGCAGTGGGGCGGAGCCAGTGGCAGGCAACCTGCACCTACAGAACTTTAAAAACTCTGCATTCAAGACGTCTGAAATGAGTATTATCATAAGTATGGCCATTTACCTTAAGAGAGGGCAGGTGTTTGGTATCTAGGGTTGAGATCTTGCAAGTGTACGTTTTTCTCCTTACAAAACAAGGTCGAGTTAGCTATGTTTATGTGGAAGGTTACAAGTAATAAACATGAAGGTTGGGGACAGATTTCATTCGACGTCAGATAAGGAGAGATCATGCTGACACAGGAGTAGAGCACACCACCTCTAGCCCTGACAAGGGCCTGAGTTCGCCGACAAGGAGAGTCCACGAGTCTCTCCAGTTGTGTTGTGTTCAGCTGACGTCAGTCAACAGGTCCCGTAGAGCCGCCAGATCGCAGGGACGTTGAGACCGCCGCTGTCCACACACTGGAGCCAGACATTTCCTGTGAGGCTGAGACCGGATGGCTTAGCGGGCATGTCGGGATGCGGCAGGATGGCTGAGTGGTCGTCCAGCCAGGAGCGTGTCCACGCGGTCTGTGAACACGGCTGCTGTCTTGGGAGTGTCCCCAGTACAGATGGGCAAAACTGTTCTTTTCAGAGATCGGATCCGAACTGTTCACTCCCTGAAATGAACTAGGTCTTTTTCATGACTCACCACTCATTCACAATAGAAAATAAATGGAAGGCACATTGCCCTTTAAACTTGGTTTATTCCTGTACTATACCTGTATTTTATCTTATTTGATCCTATTTTGAAGTAACACAGATAATGAGTAAGAATTTTGTATTGTTTATTGAAATTTCCACGATATGACAAAGTTTTTGATTATCGATTTATTTTGCACTATCGTGGTTTTTTGGGTGATCAGAAAATGTTGTAACTTGAGATTTACATTAACAATGTATTTCGCTATAATGTATTAAAATTTCATTAACCTCGTACAAATACATCCCAAGCCATATATTTTTAAAGTGAACATTTCCTTCCGAAGACGCCCAAAATCGCAAAATCCGTACTACAATTAGAAAAAAAATATAAATTTGACTGTAAGACCAAAGTGCTGCATATAGCCTTATGCAGAATAAAACAAGGAAAATATTGGTGTATCACATTTTGCGATACGTCTATTGGTTCGCTCATAATTAAAGTGTAAATTCGAGTGTCCATAATAAAAAATCCTATAGTAAGAGGAGTCGTCATGAACCTCATCTGATCAGTTGAAACAAATAAAAATAAAATAAAAACAAATGATGTATACATAACATAATTATGTAATATACATATCGGTATTACTACGAAGAACAATATCCAGAATAGACGAACTCCGATGCAGAGGCGCCGAGTCAAGCTGGTCGAGCCGCGAGTTGTATTGCTGCGTGAGCTAAGACCACAGAGACCAGAGTGACACCTGAGTTGCTTTGCTCAACGCTCTGGCTAGAGTCGAGAACGGTGGGGTGAGCGTTGAGCGGGCGAGTTCCGAGGGTGGGGGGAGCGGTGAACGGCCACCACTCACCCGCTCCGAGACAAATCGTCCGTTCTCTTGCGAGCAGGTTGTTGCAAATAGTTCTTATGTTCTCCGCTAGGAGGCTCTCTGTCCTGTTGCTTGCATCAACTGCCCAGAAGGCAGGACGTGCGACTGAAACGATCGCCGACGGAGTGCGATGCTAAGTTAAGGTGCGCCAGACACTGCACGCGGCAGAGGAAGCACAGAGACGGCACGGCATATGTGAAACACAAAATCCAATGGGGCACTGCACAATGCAGGCAGCCAAGGCAGAAGCAGGGCAGAGGCCGGCGCCGGCTGTGTTGTGTGGCGTGCAGTGTGCTCTGACCAGCAGAGGCCCCGCTGACCTGCTCTGACTCTCTCTCTCTCTCTCTCTGCTGTGTGAAACGTTTGGACCTACCGTTCTTTTTTTCTGAATCACTGATTGTTCACTCCTTTGAAAGATTCAACTCTATAAAACAGTTGAGGACCGGATCCCCCATCTCTAGTCCCCAGGATACTCAGCACGAAGGTAGCGCACAGGTCCGGATTAAAAAATCACTATGCAATGTGATGCGATCCAGACTGCCTGCTCACTAAACTTCAGCACAGATCTCTGACACGTGACGTTTTAAGACTCCCGTTCATTGTCGTTGCGATAAAAGTGACAATGCAGGAAGGTACTGTAACTTTCCCGAAATTTTTAGACCTTTAATGCCATACTCATATTATAAAACCAGCATAGACACGATTCTGTGCAAATCGTTATGTCCTATGCTTGTCAGTAAGTCAGGGTGAAATAGCCAAACTATACATCCTAACATCTGTCACTTTCTATAATTAGCACATAAAACTTACTGGAATTTATCTCGAGATCCCTTATTTCTTAAATCTGTCTTATTGCTGGGCAAGTCGCGTGGGTGATTTTTAAAATAGTTGTACATTTCCTCTTCTTCAGATATTTTGATACTTCTACCCTTAGGCAATGTATCAAGAATTTTTATGACTGGATTTACGTTAGGTGATGGTACTCCTCTCTCTTTGCCAGATGTGCTTTTTAAATTTGTCGCTGGAATATGAGCTTTGTAACGTCCGGTCAAGATGTCCGTGCTGTAACTCATACGATTACTGACATTGTATATTGATCTAGTTTCAAAAGGTAAATGCTACCTGCATACACTTTGTGGGGGCAGAAAGTGAAAGCTGTGCTTCTACAGAAATCTGATCCACTGGCTTGTTCACCAGTCCGTCGTCTCCCCTCTTGTGCAGAACTGCAGGCCCAGGCGACCGTTTTCCGGGAACGCCACTCCAGCTACTGGCGGGACTTGGCGCAGCTGCTCTCACTCAGTGCGACGCACGCCTCGCAGCTGTTGGTTCCCCTCGCATTCGAACGTATGGTAAGTGGAGTTTTTTCCTCATCTTACAAACTGTATTAGACGTACAGGGGGTGAGAAAATGACACACACCACCTGGTCAGTTCTTGGAGAGTGTTTCCCAGTTTACCTTCTTCACACTGTAGCTATCTTTGGCTCTCCAATTCTAATACTAACCATCTGGAAAAATTCTGTACCAACCTCTACTTCTGGGGCTATGATACAGGGAGGCTAAGCTCGGAATGGTTAGAGATCGAAGAAAATCGTCTGTATCTTTCTTTTCTCGTATTTACTAGCTACTTCTTTAACAGATTCAGATAACTTTGTATACAGTCCTGCTTTACAAGCTGAAGCATGTTAGCTTCATGTTTAGTGGAGAGTGGTCTGGAGTCTCAGTGTGGCATTTCCAGTCTCCATCAGCATCTTCTCTTCCTATGAATCTCTACTCCATATGGAAGGCCTATAAAATTACTTCTGCTCAACATGGAGGTTCGTCAACTTCAAATCTCCTTATTAACCTGTATACATACCACATAATTCATACATTTTGACACAACTGCTCAAAATCTTCCCACCTTAACATTCACGTGACCATATCCCAGGACTCCATGACAAGACGATAGCGCAGCTGACACCTGTGGCTCGGCGCCATTGGTGGCCCCCTGTGCTCACCACTGCCAGCCAGCACTGTCCGTGTGACACGGCAATGCCCCAGCCGCCGCAGCCACAGAGGACGCGCGTCAATAACGAAAACCTGCAGTTGAGGTCCACCAGTTAGCGTGTGTTGCGTCTGCGAGTGGCTTTGTCAAAGGCACTGCGATACTACAGTCACAACCAGAACATTTTATGAATATGTCAAGGCCAATGAAAACCTCTGTCAGACTAACCTGAAACCGGATGCTGCTTTCTGAGAGCATTCATCTCAGTCGTTAGCCTTTCTGCACGTGTCTCGTGGCCTAACTCTGTCTATGATTTATGAACACTACCACCAGTGATTTTCCCACTACCGAGAATAAAAGCTATGTGGTCTTAACACATACACTGGACTCGCATTCGGGAGGACGACGGTTCAATCCCGTGTCCGGCCATTCTGATTTAGGGCACGGGTGATTTCCTTCCCCATCCTTCCCTAATCCGATGAGACCGATGACCTCGCTGTCTGGTCTCCTTCCCCAAACCACCCAACCTTAACACATAGAATGGCCACTGTGCATTATGACTGTTTGGATTGTGCCAGTAGTATACATGGAAAGCAAAAGGACGCAGTATGATCTGTGTCTTTGTGTAACTTTTCTTGGCGTATGTAGCAACGTGCCAGTCCCTAAAGTTTCGTGTGAGCCTCATTTTGGATCCTTTGAGAAGAGAATTAGTCGATACCTGTTTTAGTGAACTGAAAAGGCTCTGGGTACATTAAATCTTTTTCCTATTAATATTATGGATGTTTGCTGGATGGTAATTTCAAAGATTGATAGTTGCGGGTTCCATATTTAAGAATGGTTTCTGCCGACATCGTATCATGTCCTGTCATTGCATCTTGTTTTCGATACCATCATCCATGCATTTCACTGCAGCAAAGGCAATTTACCTGATACGTATCCAATATTTTGTAGAGTTAGTACCTCACAGCTTCCGAGAATGTTTAAAGAACGACTTCTTTATCACATTTGCGGTGCAGCTACGCTTCGTTGATCATACACTGCACCTGCTTAGGAAAAGTGTAATTGCGAAAAGTTATTCCGTGAAACCAATGTTGTACAGATAGTTTCGATTTAAAGACACACTTTGCATTCTGAATGAAACTTAAGTCTTCAGACAGCTGCAGCAGTCTTGAGGTATTCGTATTCGAGATAATTCCTCTCGTGGTTCTTCACTACAGCCCTGCAGAGTTGCATGGCAAAGCGTGCTGTGGCCCAGGTAACGACGCAGCTTACGATTTTGACCCTGTGCCCCTGGTAACTGGGCTCTCACATAATACTGTGTACAAATATGTATGTATGTATGTTCAGAATAGTTCAAATGGCTCTGAGCACTATGGGACTTAACTTATCAGGTCATCAGTCCCCTAGAACTTAGAACTACTTAAACCTAACTAACTTAAGGACATCACACACATCCATGCCAGAGGCAGGATTCGAACCTGCGACCGTAGCAGTCTCGCGGTTCCAGACTGAAGCACTTAGAACACCGGCCGGCATAGATTAGGTCCAGATGGCAGAAAGCGCAGTGGCGCCATCGCAAGGACGACGGTTTCAACGTTTTGGAAGGTGCCGATTCAAAAGTGTGCAGCACCTTCCAATTCACTGCTCCTGCACAACGTGGGAAATTCTGAATTTTATTTTTCGTTTTCTATACTGCTTATCGACGTACGAGTAAGAGTCGACTGCAGCCACGTGTCACCACTACAGTGATTCTGGGTCGGTCCGTTCGCCGGGTCCCCTACTGTGTGGACTCGGCCCGTGTCGCTCGCTGGCCTCCCTCGCCCTGTGTTGTGACGCCCGCAGCCGGGCTGCGCGAAGCGGCTCAGACCACAAACGGGATGTTAGCTGCCCGCTGATCGCTAACCGCATGCTGTCACTGCGAGGACGTGACGCACGTCCCACACACACACACACAAGTAAACGCGTGCAGTATTCCTGGCGCACATCCGCAAAGCTCTATTTACGCAAATACGAATTGGAGGCGATAAATAGCGATCCCGCCTAGAACCGGTTGGCCATGTATGTATGTATGTATGTAAATTTAAAAAATATTGTATTCGAAAAGGATTTCTTTTTTCTCTGGCACCTGCCATCAATATAATACTGATAAAGGAGGTATTTCATTCAAAAAATATGAAAAAGAAGAACAACTGTATTGTGAAAACAACTGAAAGCTTTTTAATTTCCATTTTTTCTCGTATTTGTGATATACGTAACAGTTTTGTTATTTCGTAATTGATTCATTACAATATACACATTCTTTTGTGGATAAGGTAATTTTTTAATTTCCAATGTCTATTAAACACTTATTAGTAACTCAGAGAGAGAGAGAGAGAAGGTTTCAGTGTGTACATACTTAGAACAGCAATGGCAGCTCAAAAACAATACACACACACACATCATAAACATATAAAATACTTTCTTTACACGGATGCATATTGTACATGTTCCACACGAAATATATACTCTCTCTCTCTCTCTCTCTCTCTCTCTCTCTCTCTCTCTCACACACACACACACACACACACACACACACACACACACACACACACACATACCCACGCGCACAAAATATGGACGCACGCAGTGTGCAATGAAACATTCATAATCTCAAACATGCAGTCAGAACTGTGACAAACAGCTCATCAAACTATTCCACACACACCCAGTCAAGTGGAACACCATTTTACCTTTTTACTAACAAATAAACCCACCCAGACACATCAGTAAATAGTCTGGGTGCAGCAGATTTCTACACCTATGCCCCCCGATGAACCACTTGTGATCGTGATAGGACACCCCTGCTTCCAGCTGGAATTGCAGTATATACCTCAGTATATAACCTCAATCGAAAGGTCTCCTGATAAGCATTTGTGGTGCAGCGCCAATGCCCTAGAGGAGGCGCCTGTTGAAGTCCCTGAACGTGAAAGTCTTTCAGGCTGTGCAAATCACCGTGTCTGTCATGCAGACTTGTGGGATAGTCCAGCTCTACCTCTAGGACATATGCCTCAACAGCATCAGCAGCCACATATTTGATCTCTTTCCTCAGTCTGGTGATTACCCCTTTGGACATCCCTGAGAGCCCTTGAAAAGGGAGACTTTGTTGCATGGTTTGCCTTTAGAGACAGTTTACATCCAGGTAAAGGATGAAACTGAAATCGTCAGACAACCTGTACTCCCCCTCGATTATTTGCAAGTTATTTGGCTTGGCATACCTGCGCACACATTGGCAAAGTCACTCGTGGACCGCATGTTCCAGGAATACATGCATCTCAACGTTGGTCAAGAATTCGTTGCTGGCTTGTGTCTTTCTCAACATGGCATCCCACGAAATCTCAGCCATATGCTACAAAACTTCTCGAAGATGTTGCCGGTCAGATGTACATTCGTGTTCATCATTTTACATGTTCTGATAAATCAGAGATGCCGAAGTCCTGCTGTTCATTCACCAATTGCCCGTTCTTTCCATTCATTATGGAAATGCTTCTTAGTTTACTAGAGAATCCAGATATTCGTATGGTTCAAATGGCTCTGAGCACTATGGGACTTAACATCTATGGTCATTAGTCTCCTAGAACTTAGATCTACTTAAGCCTAACTAACCTAAGGACATCACACACTCCCAGTCATCACGAGGCAGAGAAAATCCCTGACCCCGCCGGGAATCGAACCCGGGAACCCGGGCGCGGGAAGCGAGAACGCTACCGCATGACCACGAGCTGCGGACAGATATTCGTATGGAAAGACCCCTTCTCCGTCACAAGTTGAAACTCTTGAAACTCTACATCATCGAGATAAGTGGCTCCCTTTGCTAAGAATATCTCCAGGACGCGTTGGTTCAGCAAATTTCTAAAGAGACGTGAGCATGAAGCGTTGTGAATCCAGGAAGTGGTGTGATCCTCTTTGAAGCGGCATGCATTTGTCAACGGTGTCAGCAATGACACTGATCTTATCATCCTATAACCCAGACTCGTCAAAGTGCTGAACTAGAAAGAGGGCATCATGCTCACTTAAATTGTGGAAAAGATGGCTGTGTGCTGTGGCAGTTAGTACTTAAAGTTACATGGGTTGTCAGCTGCACTCTGGGACTTCCGCGTTACGTGGCAACAGTCTCTACAGGGAGCTTCCTCACCTCTGTCCAGTCACAGTCCCCAGATATAACGATCAGCTGCCTGCTTGTACAGTGCATCATTCTCCTTCACGTTGGTCATGAGGACGTTTTCACTATAAATGTTATAAACATCCCGTACAAGACTTTCAAGCTCAGTGAGCAGCCATCTCGCACGATTCCCTTGACATAAAATTTTAATTTTAGTGCACACAACTTGATGGGTAGCCACATATCGTATGCATCATTTTGTGACTGTGATATGGGAGGCAGAGGCACCACGTCCACACTGTACCACAGTAGCTAGGAGGCGCTCTAAATCGACGTAAACGACAAAGGGACAGAAGTGTTGGTGAGAGGCATTCTTAAACTTCGAGAACCGTTTATCCTTGATAAGCATTTCCACACCTATTGTTTCCTGGCTCTAGCAGTCAATCAGGTGTCTTTCAAGATACATGCTCTTGGTAAACGACTTGAGACATCTACAGCAAAAATATCTTGCACCTTTTTTGTTTTCATTTCAGAGGAACGTAGGTGGGACATGCATTTTATCCATACGTTGTGTTGCTTATCGTCTTCAGAGATTAGCAGCACGTCTACACTTTTTGGATGTTTCTCGGCTAATATGGACAAGAAGGGGGGACCACCTAATTTACGCTCGACTTCTTTGTCGATGTGCCACACAGCGTGTTAATGTTTGTCTTCTTCTTATGGCTTTCCTACATTCGGCCATAAACGAGAAATTAGAACGTCAGTGGACATCTGGTGTTTGTTGTGTATCTGTATGCCCTGTATTTTTTGGTTAATTTCTATCACTAGTGAGAAGCAACCATGGAAATCAATTTAAATTCCTCTCATCAAGATTCTGGGCATTAGGACATGCTTTTTGTTAGCAGTAAATACTTTTGAAGAGAGATGTAATTGGACCCCACAATAAGTTGATCAAAATCTTATGAACATAAATCAAGGCAGAGCATACAGCTGAGTGTCTTACAGGACTCCCTTTCCTGCATCTCAGAAAAGTGACTCAGTATGACCACTCTGGTATCGAGTCACCCCATGATGTCACGACAGCTCTCCCCCTAACTTGGACAATGCTCTTCCCCTCAACAACACCTCGAACCCCTAATACCTCTGCACACGAGAAGGAGAAAGAGACGCAGTTGATATCTAAGGAAGGAGAAATAAAAATCCGTATTCGTATAATAATAATAATAAATTCTGAGTACTTACAAGTAAAACTGTTGTTGTGTTCATTACTGGAATACACTTCCAGCAACTCATCATCAGTGGGCATGTTTGTCTTTAAGGACATATCCAGCATGGGTACTAGAGGAGGTGTATGACGTCGGCAGGGGAATGTGTCTGAAAGAATATGGACAAACCCAAACGAAAACACAGATGCAAAAGAACTAGTAGCTGGTGGTCGTGTCTAAACACCGATATTCGCCTTGAGAACATCTACAAACTAGAGCATTTCAAAAATAACAAACAAAAAGTTTAATACTGTAGAATAAGCGATATCTGCCTCTGAACAATAGAAGTCGTTCCCCAGAGATAATCATCATCGTCATTATCATTATCAGCTGCTGGGTTCAGATCCCACAGCGAGTAACGCCTGCTCACACCTAGAAAAGAAGAAGTAGAACCCGTAAGAATCACTTACACTACTAGCCATTAAAATTGCTACACCAAGAAGAAATGCAGATGATAAACGGGTATTCATTGGACAAATATAATACTCTAGAACTGACAGTGATTACATTTTCATGGAATTTCGTTGCGTAGATCCTGAGAAATCAGTACCCAGAACAACCACCTCTGGCCGTAATAACGGCCTTGATACGTCTGAGCATTGAGTCAAACAGAGCTTTGATGGCGTGTACAGGTACAGCTGCCCATGCAGCCTCAACACGATACCACAGTTCATCAAGAGTAGTGACTGGCTTATTGTGACGAGCCAGTTGCTCGGCCACCATTGACCAGACGTTTTCAATTGGTGAGAGATCTAGAGAATGTGCTGGCAAGGGCAGCAGTCGAACATTTTCTGTATCCAGAAAGGCCCGTACAGGACCTGCAACATGCGGTCAGGAATTGTCCTGCTGAAATGTAGGATTTCGCAGGGATCGAATGAAGGTAGAGCCACGGGTCGTAAGACATCTGCAATGTAACGTCCACTGTTCAAAGTGCCGTCATTGTGAACAAGAGGTGACCGAGACGTGTAACCGATGGCACCCCATACCATCACGCCGGGTGATACGCCAGTATGGCGATGACGAATACACGCTTCCAATGTGCGTTCACCGCGATGTCGCCAAACACGGATGCGACCATCGCAATGCTGTAAACAGAGCCTGGATTCTTCCGAAAAAATGACGTTTTGTCATTCGTGCACCCACGTTCGTCGTTGACTACACCAAGGAAGTAGGTTACAGTACGCTTGTTCGCCCACTGCTTGAATACTGCTCAGTAGTGTGGGATCCGTACCAGATAGAGTTGATTGAAGAGATGGAGAAGATCCAACGGAGAACAGTGCGCTTCGTTACAGGATCATTTAGTAATCGCGAAAGCGTTACGGAGATGATAGATAAACTCCAGTGGAAGACTCTGCAGGAGAGACGCTCAGTAGCTCGGTACGGGCTTTTGTTAAAGTTTCGAGAACATACCTTCACCGAAGAGTCAAGCAGTATATTGCTCTCTCCTACGTATATCTCGCGAGGAGACCATGAGGATAAGATCAGAGAGATTCGAGCCCACACAGAAGCATATCGACAATCCTTCTTTCCACGAACAATAAGAGACTGGAATAGAAGAGAGAACCGATAGAGGTACTCAGGGTACCCTCCGCCACACACCGTCAGGTGGCTTGCGGAGTATGGATGTAGATGGATGTAGATAGCAGGCGCTCCTGTCTGTGATGCAGCGTCAAGGGTAACCGCAGCCACGGTGTCCGAGCTGATAGTCCATGCTGCTGCAAACGTCATCGAACTGTTCGTGCAGATGATTGTTGTTTTGCAAACGTCCCCATCTGGACATGGCTGCACGATCCATTACAGCCATGCGGATAAGATGCCTGTCATTTCGACTGCTAGTGATACGAGGCCGTTGGGATGCAGCACGGCGTTCCGTATTACCTTCCTGAACCCACCGATTCCATATTCTGCTAACAGTCCTTGGATATCGACCAACGCGAGCAGCAATGTCGCGATATGATAAACCGCAATCGCGATAGGCTACAATCGGACCGTTATCAAAGTCGGAAACGTGATGGTGCGCATTTCTCCTCCTTACACGAGGCATCATAACAACGTTTCACCAGACAACGCCGGTCAACTCCTGTTTGTGTATCAGAAATCGGTTGGAGACCTTCCTCATGTCAGCACGTTGTAGGTGTCGCCACCGGCGCCAACATTCTGTGAATGCTCTGAAAAGCTAATCATTTGCATATCACAGCATCTTCTTCCTGTCGGTTAAATTTCGCGTCTGTAGCACGTCATCTTCGTGGTGTAGCAATTCTAATGGCCAGTAGTGTATAAACAAAACACTATAGAAAATATGTATACTTGCTTTCTTCCTCAGCCAAGGTGACCATGATGAATTACATCACACCGTCGTCGGTAAACAGTGACAACAGTGCGGCGTCATCATTGTTATCCAACGTGCGTGGCCATGACTGCAGTCACTATCGTCGTCACGGATACCGCACGAGCGCTTGACTCCGATATCAGGGCTGGCTGGCAGTCGGAGAGAGAGAAAGACTCGGGTCGCCCTCCGCAGGGCAGTTTACAAACCCCTTCAGCCACGCAGCGTGCGCCGTCAGCAATTCAAGTCGCAATCCATCACGCTTCTTCTCTCCCCACTAACATTACTTACACATAGCGCACTGCGACAGTGCCCAGCGTGTTGGTACACATTTGAACATGCCTCTCTCAACTTGCTACTACTCTCATTACTTAGCAAGCGTGGACGCAAGGCAGCACAAACGGGTTTATTTCTCGTAAGAAGAAGAACTTCCACATATAAAACGAGTGGGATTGTGCTGTTACAGAAATGCACGAAATGGAATATACTGGCTGCAAGTAGCTGCTGATCGGTTACGTTTTGAGTGACACATTGCAGAAACTTGGGAAATCATCTCGACAGTTCTCTAAAAAGAGTGTAGATGTCACCTGGTAAATAAACATAGCTGACAAAAGAACTGTAAAAAATGAGCTCGGAGTATCTAAATAAGTACAAAAATTTTATTAAGAAAATAATATTTGCACATATCTGCAACAGAATGAAATCCGTTTTTCTATCCACCACCGTACACTTGCCTAAGGTGTCTGACTTACATACAGTTGAATGATTCCAAATTAAGGATGGCAGTGTTCTTGAAAATATCCCACATTCATACCACCACCTCACGTCCTTTGACTGCATGACGCTCTCTCTGTGATCACAGTTTCGGAGTGATGTCAGCATATCCTCACAGGTCATTCCTGTATCGTGGCAGCTACTGCGATAGTGGAATCGAGTCAATCACGCTACTGTCTTCCAAGACATGTCACACTTCATTGTTCTGAACAGCTGGGCAGAAGTGACAACCGTGTAGAAGCTTGTCGAAACACAGACTGAGTCGATGTGTGTGACAAAAGCTACATCTTTAATCATCTTTAAACATGAAGCGGCCGCACTCTTCGTGGAGGCCTTGCCCGTGAGCAACAATGTTGCACCAGGAGACAGGCAGCTTGGACCCTAGCAAGCAGGTCTTCAGCTGTATCTACAGGTGTTTCGTACACCTACATCTTGGCATAACCTCAGAGAATGAAGTCGAGGGTTGTAAGATCCAGCGATCGCAATGGCCATCAGAGAGGACCCCGCCTTTCCAGTCCTACAATGAGTGTGAGTATTATTCAGGTGTTTGCAAACATTAACATCAAAGTGGATTGATCTTGGATAATGCCCTAAAATACCTTGACTGAGAATCTTTGCTGTTGGCCTCCGATATGGGTGGCGTGGGTGTTCTCCTCATTCTAGATCTGCCTGTTTGGCTTTTGAAAACATCACGGATGAATGAGGCCTCATCCACAAACAATACAAACTGTATGGACACTACAGCGCAGTGAACGATACTGGATTGACGCAAGCAGACATAGGGCTCAAAATCCGTTTGTCCCAGTGCTTGCACATTTCATCTTTGATTACTCATTGTGCACTGTACACAGCAACACACCTCACCATGAACACGACACAAGCTATCTGATGCAATGGACAGCTGACAGCAGGGTCAGTGGTGTGCTTGCGGCACAGGTTAATGCGCCACTGCGATGCTTGAGGGCTACGAGCCTAATTGTGTACAGTAGGTCCGTTTGGTGGTCAGTTTTGTACAGTGTTTATCAGCTGCTACTGTTCGAGAGCACAACGTACACCCGAGATCTTTGCAAATGTGAAGAACTGCAGACATTCAGACTGACAGTCGTTGCTTTGAAGAATTACTATGAACTACATTGTTGTTAGGTGGTGTATGCTGTGTATGTCCTTAACACAATAAATATGCTCTTTCGAGTATTGGTTCCCTATCTCAATATAATCTATTGTGGAACCACTGTCACCCGTTTCAGTGTGACCCAAAAGGATTGGGGACTCCACGTACACAGAACAAGAGCAGTTCTGTCCCACTTCTCTCAGACTCTCCCGACGGCACCCATGTCTGTGGTGAGCAGTCACCTTCCAGAACAACATACTGGGTGATGCTAGAGTAGATAGAAAAAACGAAAACAGAATGGGAAAGTGCGAGCGGAACTCACGCACTAAGGGTTCCCATCCTGGGAATCGAGATTCCCAATAATTTTTGCCTCTTATCGACACTTTGTAGCTTTACTGGCAAGATACTGGTCCCAGAAATACCAAGATCGATTCAGAAATTCTACGTTATTTCCTCAGCCCAGCCCAAACAAACAAGAACAAGCAAGCAGAAGACTTTAGTTTATGTATGTAGGGAGAGAAGATTTAATAACACATTTCCGTTTATGTACTAAATCATGAATACAACATACATTTTATGTTTGGATGCAGTAATGTTCGTATGTTATACTTTCAACAGGTCATGAATACAATGTATGTCCAAATCGAAAACGACATTTTTATGTGATATTAAAAGTTAACAAGTTTCAGATTTTTTGCTTTACTTGTACCGGAAAACTCAGTTGTTGCCAAATCTCACGATTCCAAGTCAATGGAGAGCACCCTATAGGTTTCGATGACTGAGTTTTCGATTATCAAAACACGAGGCATAAACGGCCGTATCTGTTAACTGGAGTGAGTTACAAGCTTACAGTTTTTACGCCGCCAAGGGTCCATATAGCTTAGTATGTGATATAATTTGAACATGATAGTCATAACTGATCCAGAGAAAAAGATTCCCAACAGAAGGACAGAAAAGTAGACAGACTGATAAAAAATAATACGAAAAGTATTTTCTAGAGTTATATAGCTACCAATTACGGATTTTAAGATTTTTTCCTTTATTTGCACTGTGAAATCTGGCTTCTTCCAAAATGTCATGATTCTAAATCAACAGGGAGCACCTTATAGATTTTTGTGAGTGATTTTTCAAGTATGAAAATGTGTAATTAAGTGGCCATATCATTATTGCATTGGCTTAGAAGCTTACAATTTTTACAACGCCAAAGGAGCATAGACCTTAATAAGTGACATAAATGTGAACTTCGTACCCGAAAAATGGTCCAGAAAAAATTATCTTAACACTCGGACAGTCAATACATTCCTTCAAATCGGCAATATTCGAGACGTGTTCAGATACAGACGACATCGTGTTAGATGACGAGCAACAAACTCAAATTTTCGGCAAAAGCGATCAGCCAGGCAACAGACAAACGCTACAAAATTTTGAGTCAAACTGACATTTCCCGTGTGCACAACTACCTAAGATAATGTTTCAGATATGGAGCGGCTGATGTCTATCATTGCGTTTGTAGAAGGTCTTAACATGTGTTCAGGTTTTTCAGAGCGTTGGTAACGAGTAGGAATTTGACGGATTTGTCAACAGTCTGGGAATTCTATTTTCGAAAATCGTTCAAAAGTTTGAATAGAATCTCCTCAGAGTTCCAGCCACGCCATGTGGCTTTACAGTAGGAACTCGACGCTGCTGGCAGCTCCAGAACATTTCAGTTGGATACATCGTCACGGGAGTATACATTCGTACATTCAGACGTCTGTAATGTCAACTACCAAGAAATATCTGCACCTCCCTTATCTGATGTCACAGTTTGAGAAATGTATTTATTTAATAAAACCCCACTAGGCATCTGCTGTGCATTAATGTTTTTATGCCTGTACAAAACTGAATGTACTACACTCATGCGCTGGCAGTAATTTCAGTGTCATGTAATAGTGCTACATGTAACTGTATATTAAGACAGGCTGCTGCTTGTGGATGTTATGAAAGTAATTTGAACTATTTTCTGTGTGTCTCAGGGTAACCACACAAGTGATCAGCAACTCCACGGTTGGATTAAGGACATGGAACGTGTGAAAGACATGCTGCGCACGAAATTAACCGGATGGGTACAGGACATGCAATTAGCCAGCAAACAGGTGGAGCACTACGAGGTGGAAGAAGACAAGGACAGGCCAGGGCACTTGATAATCAGGTATAAACCAGTGTACACTCAAATGTCTGTCGTACTCACTATAGTTTATTGGAGTTTATCTCACTTTTATCCATGGGAGTATTCATTAAAGTTATAGAAAACACAGGGATCATTTAATTCAAAATGGAGTAAAGAACTAGCATTAATAGACAGTAGTGAAGGACTTGGTTACAGAAACTACGTGATTTACAAAGGTTTTTAACTCCGTTTAGCCTTCGGTTTTTTGATTCGCATTGTGTCTTAAAATGTGCCACATATTACGTAACAGACCAGCGGAGAAAACTGACACAAAATACGATGTTACTGCATTTACTAGAGAAAGTGTTGATGGTTACAGATACTTCCGAAGTTTTCATAATTTGTGGAAACAATGATGTGGAACCTGACACGAAAAGTGAGCGTGTCCTCGTCTTATTAGGGACAAAAAAAAAAAAAACACTTCGGGAGAAATTACGGTAATACCATGCAGTAGCGACTCTAGTCCAGATACTGGCATCCAGTCGGTGAGGAAAAGAGGCCACTAGTCATGTTCATCTCAATAGATGGAGGAAAAATCTAAGAAGCGATGAGGGAAGGAAGCGGATAGCCATCGTTCTTATATTTTGTCCTGTGGTTGGCGTGTTTAAATGAGTCTGTAGCATAGAGAGTAAATACTGGAGGTTGCGAGAGGGAGGAAAGCGGAATAGTCTCTCGAGTGGTTGACATATGGGGCCGTGGAATGGAGTAGTGTAGGAGATATGTTGGCACTATGGAGGGTGACCAGGTGGCTTCCTATCTGGGAATGGGTAAGCTCCCAGCAGGCATCTCAGGTCTTGTGGCGGTGTTGTTGGACTCTTTTAGGTGGCTTATTGTGGCGTAGATATGGAGGTGGAAGACGTGGATTAGGATAGACAGACTCAGGCGTGATTGCTATCAATTAGATGAAATACTTCTGCAGTTATATCTGAAGATGTCGATAGGGGAGCCACTTTGGGATGAGTGTGTCTGGGAAATGGACTAGGTCTTTTGAAACTAAGGTGATCAACCGACATCCACAGTTAAGTTCATCATGGGAATTCATGTGGGTATACAGCTGTGGAGAGGCAGTGGTCAGTGTGAGGAACGAAATTATGTGCTATAGGATGGCTCGGACAGATACAGGCAGTAGCACAGATCACGGCCAGGGTGGTAAAATACACACTCAGGACAAAGTATTATGCAGGATGATTGAACATGATTTGTAGCCACCTGGAGCTATTTTTGAGGAACGGTATTGTTACTCCACAATGTTTATTGTGTGGGGATTTTTGGTTTGCTACTCCACATCTGTCATCAGAACTGTGAGTGGGTTACCGGTTCACTGTGTACGGACACATGCAGATAGTGTGACGGGATAAAACCATCGACATTGTGTCAGGCAGTGGGAATGAAGGTAACAGTGGTTGGGAAGGTGAACAGAAAATCGGAGATGGGTAGATTTCAAGACAGGGGTGCACTACACAAAGGAAGCAGCTAATCGGATAGCAGAGTACTTGTGGAGTGCACGTGTGGGGTTTCAGGCTAGCCAGTAGTTTGAGGTACTCTCATGAACACTCGCCAGTTGGTACACATTTAGGGAAATCACATAGCTTTCAGAGTAAAGTTAGTTCGACTCTCAAACTTTTATCAGTCAACTGTCGAAGAATTTGTAACATAGTTCCCAAATTTACTCTCCTCCATGAACGTTCTCAGCCCCAAATTATTCTTGAATTGAGAGCTGGCTAAGACCCAAAGTAAAAAAACTCTGAGATATTTAGCGAGTCTTGGATTGTTTATCGGAAAGACATATTCGACGCCGTAGGAGGGGTAGTGTTCATTCCAGGTGACAAAAAAAATATTCTCTTCACTGAGGTTGAATTTGAGTGCAATAGTGAAGTTACGTGGTCGCACATAACAGGACTAGGTGAAACCACATCAGTTGTTGGATGTTTTTACCACCCACCCGACTCCGCTGGGACAGATGTGGAGCCATTCAAAGAAGGTAAATAGCATTGCACAAATATCCAGATCACACGACACTAGCTGGCGGTGACCTTAACCTACCGAGTATAGACTGGGACGTCTATGGATTCACTGCAGGTCGTGCAGACAGACAGCCTTGTGAAGGACTTTTGAACACATATTCCGAAAACTGTGTTGAGCAGCTAGTTCGGCAGCCAGCAAAAACAGGCAGGACCTTATCGATGGCGTCACCATAGAGATGGGGATTAGTGATCATGATGTTATCATGGTTACGAAAGGCAGTAAATCAGTCGAGAACGCTAGGAGAGTAGATATGCAGTTGTCAGCGTCTCACTTAGACAATAAAATACAATCATTCAATTCCAGAATTATGGCCATGAATTATGGCTAAAGTTTAAAGAGATTGTAAATCGTGATCCGGAAAAGTATGCGCCTACTAAGTGGATCAAGGACGGAAAAGACTCATCGTGCTTTAATAACAAAATTCGGAAAATGCTGAGGAACGAAAGGCTGTTACATTCTCGGTTCAAAAGAGAACGCGTAAATGAGGACAGCAAGATTTGTAGAGATTCGTGCGTCCGTGACAAGATCTGTGCGCGAAGCATACAACAGCTACCATCGGAGAACCGGAAAAAGTTTTGGTCCTCCGCAAAATCGTTAAGAGGATCTAACGCTTCCATTCAGTCACACGTTGACCAGTCTGCTTTGGCGTTAGAATATTCCAAAAGGAAGGCCGAAGTTAAAAATTCCTCGTTTAAGAAATCGTTCACTCAGGAGAATGGTACAAACGTGCCGTCGTTTGGCCATCACACAGAGTCCCGTATGGAAATCATAGTAATGAGTACCCCTGGCGTAGAGATACAGCTGAAACAGCTGAAAAATAAGTGGCAATGCCTAGGTGGAATGCCAGTTTGGTATTACAAAGAGTAGTGTACGGCATTGGCACCTTACTTAGCTTGCATTTACCGCGAATCTTGTGATCAGCGCTAAGAACCAAGCGAGTGGAAAAAAGTGCAAGTGACTCTAGTGTATAGGAAAGGTGAAAGAACGGACCCACAAAATTGCAGACCAATATCCCTAACACCTGTTTGCTGCAGAATCCTTGAACATATTCTCAGTTCGAACATAATCAACTTTCTTCAGACTAATGAGCTTATGTGCACAAATCAACACGGTTTAGGTAAGCATCGCTTCTGTGAAACTCACCTTTTCCTTTTCTCGCATGATGCACTGAGAGCTATGGATGAAGGGCAACAGGCAGATTCCATATTTCTAGATTTCTCGAAAGCATTTGACACGGTGTCCCACTGCGGGGTGCTAACGGAAGTACGAGCATATGGAATAAGTTGAGTGACTGCAGGTTGACACAAGATGACGTCAACAAAATTTCTAGTTGGTGTGATGAATGGCAGGTGGCTCTTGCTGTAGAAGAAAGCGGATGAGTAGCAAAAACGAACCCATAATATCCGGATACGGCATTCCAAGTGTCCTGCTTACCACAGTCGCTTCGTTTAAATATCTGGGCGTAATGTTGCGAAGCGAGATGAAATGGAATAAGCATGTGAGGATTCTGGTAGGGAAGGCCAACGATCGACATCGGTTTATTGTGAAAGTTTTGTGAAAGTGTGGTTCCTGTGTGAGGGAGACCCCGTATAGGACACCAGAGCGACTTCTTGTTCAGCATTGCTCGAGTGTTTGGGATCTGCACTGGGTCGGATTGAAAGAAGGCATCGAAACAATTCAGGGGGAGCAGGTAGATTTCTTACCGGAGTTTCAATCAGCATGCAAGTGTTACGTATATGCTTCTGGAGCTCAGCAGGGAAGAAGACACTCTTTTCGAAGAAAACAACTGAGAAAGTGTAGAAAACCTGGCTGCAGAACGATCCTAATGACACCAGCATACATTTCTGGTAGGGACCACGAAGACAAGATATGAGGAATTACGGCTCCTAAGGAGGCATATAGACAGGCGTCTGTCCCTCGCTCTGTCAGCGAGCGGAACAGGAAAGGAAACGACTAGTTGTGGAGCAGGGTACCCTCCGCCACGCACCGCTTAGTGGCTTGCGGATTATGTATGTAGATGTAGATACAAAGGACGATAGTTGAGAGGAATTATTGGTTTCATGTCCGTAAATTGACAGGAGTTTATGACGGCGGTGACGAAGCTACAGTGGTGGTGGATGTGGTTGGAATTTCCTGCACCGGCAGTGATGGGGGCGATGGGGCGGGCCGCGGTTTGGGGCTGGCGACGGTGTTGGCGACAGAGCCAGCGACGCTGCTGGAGAGGGAGTCGACGATGGCGCAGGTGGCGGCGACGGTGGTGGAGCATTTGACGGAGGCAGTGGCGAAGGGGCTGCCAGACTACGGCTCTCTGTGAGTGGTGAAGCAATGAAGACGACGGCGAAGGGTGGGAGATGATCGGCGAAGAACCACTGGGAGAGTCCAGGTGAGAGCTGAGGTGCTGGCGAAGTATAGTGGGGCGTGTCAGTAAAACGGAGGATCGTACTGGAAATTTTGAGAGGACAGTTTGAGGTTAACATGAGTAAAACGAATATACTGCACCCGAGAACGTGCTCAACGTGAGTAAAAAGGTGAGGGATGTTGCTTAAGACAAAGAATGTTCTCCGATTACGTATGAATAAAACTAGAGGAGCTTCTCACAATCGGAAAACACTGAAACGAGCTCTTTAGCATTCTTTGAGCTGAGAAAGTTCTGTTCAGGTTAAGTTTTACATGCTTTTTGACAGTAATGGCAGAATTCACGCTGCTTCGAAGGCAGTGAAAGATATATGTAGCCCAACAAAATGCTGAACAGAGACACTGTAGAAGTTTATATGGGCTTCACAATAAGAACATTACTTGCCTGGTGAACTTCCCTCCAGAAAATCACCAAAGAAGAGGGGACGACCTTTCAAAAGAAGTTAAAATTAAAACATTTTTGCTACTTTTTAGTAGACCTAAGTTTTCAGACTAACGTACGAGAAAACTTCTGTGTAGGCCTACACCAAACAACGGTGTCACTGACAGTTCCAGATGTTCACCATGATGTCTTTTGACAGCATAAGTCTTATAGTTCGGTACATTATAAATAAGTAGGCGGATCACAAAAATTAATAACTGGTTTCTTACAAACCTAGCGATCTGTTTCTCGTAACGAACAGAGCGGGCGACCGCTTTCGTACTTTATAAGCGAGCAGAACACTTTGCGCCATATTTAACCAAAATTATCTCGTGTTAGAGAACTCTGACAGAGTTCCGGCTTGGAGTAGATAAAAAGTCATGGAATCTTAAGATTTCGTTCACATAATGTTCGCCTAACTTCTATAACTGAAAAGTTTTCCGCATGTTGTAAATTCGGTAACATCTCAAGAAAATGCATTTTCGTAAGCTGTACGTAATTGTCTTAATAATTTGTTGCCGCACATGAAATAAACAAAATGAAACGTAGTGCAACTCTGCCTTAACACACTGATGCCGGTTCCAGACATGTCGCCCGTTTGAGCGAGCTGAATGAAACGTGACACTTCGCGTGCTTTCTGTGCCGGACACGGCAGACCACACACACAGAGAACTCAGCAGGGAGCAGAGGTAGTGAGAAAAAGGAACCCTCTCGTCAGAGATAATGGCTTCGAATGTTTTGCTGATAAGAGCTTTCTCAGAGAATGTTGTTTTGCTCGGAGAATCTTCTCCAGAGAACGTCGTCTTGTTTATTCATACGACCCAGCGTGTTTACCTTCTGTTGGATGTCAGTACAAAGGCGATAACCAAAGACGCATGAGGTGCCACAGAGCTCCAGCGGCAGTGGTGCAGCTTAGGTACCGCCCTCCTAGTCCAGGCAGCGCACCATTTCGTGTCTCTTCTGTAGTTCACGTATCGCCATTTACAGTCGGTCATTTCTAAATTCCGCCAATCCACTTCATTACTGGACTCGCATGATACCTTCAGCAATGGCTCCAGCACTGCAGGCCGAAGCCGCCTATATGACACTGACCCTGCGTCTGCACGCAAATTGTCGACGATTGCCTTCCGTGGCAGCGATCTGCCCCGCTTGTCGACACTCCAGCTCCATGTGGCGAGTATTTATTGCGTCCTCTGTTGATTTGCCACTTTGTGTTGCAACGCACTTGCTCCTAAACTGAATATGGCAGTCAGTGTTGAATCATTATAGCTGTGTAGTACATTCGCAACTGTCCAAAAGTTTCCAGATTTTCTTTAGAGCTTGTTTCAGGGGATATTATTTGTTCACTTCCTTGCTGCATTTAAATCCGTTCTTTCGTTGCCTTATGGAATGAACGGCTCCAATATGTTAAAAACAGCCCTTTCTCGAAATTCTTCCCCAACCAAATCTCCATATAATTTTTATTCAGATCATTGTAAGTATGCACGTACATCCTCCATCTGGGGCGTAGAAATGATGACTTCAATCACGGCACGGATTGTACTGTACCTCCAAGCAGAACAGTGTGCTGGTGTACGTAGCGTGGAAATGATTTGCGAGCCTTAGCACCATGGCACCACATGTCTTATGGGAGGGACAGCTTTCCGGTCAATCTGGGGACCCAGACATCACACGGAACTCATTATGATGCAGCTTCATGCTTTAATTGACAAAGTCGTTGTCAAGTAACAGTGATAACCAAGGACCATACTAGAAGGAGTAGAGGGAGTAAAACGTCCCCTTTCTGAACAATTATACAAGACTATGCTTAAACTGACACACAATATTTTAGCGCAACGCAATCTGACTTTCAAAAATCCCTACAAAAGAATAGCCCTGACTAACATTAACCTATACCTTTCACAAATCACTTACCTCACCAAAAATCTTCGTTACTCGAACTACTGCAATACAGCGAGCGCCACTACTGCCAGCTAAATAAAAAATTCAAACTACTGAAGGCACTAACTACTTATAGGCATAGTTAGCAAATGAAAGATTTTGATAGAGAACAAACAATGTATTTACCTTAATAGTCATAACATATATAGCACTTCATGATATCCAGTATTACAAATTTCAAAACTCCGCCATCTCTCTCCGCACATCCACCACTGCCGGCAGTTCACCTCCAACTGCGCAACGCTACGCGCTGTTAACAGCCAGCTGCCGCTGCCCAACACTACAATGGCAGACAACAATGCAAACTAGCCACAGACTGCACACAGCACAGCCAGTGATTCTCACACAGAGCGCTACATAGTTGCCAATAAGAAAACATAAACAGCCTACTTACAGGAGTACTGATTGTTCTGCATTGTATCTGGCAGTATGGAAACTTTCCATCGTTAATCGGCTATAGGGAATGCAGTCGTAGATTAATCAGGAAAAAATTGTCTCATACCCGATACTGAGGGCTCCATTCTCATCACAACATGTACCTGACACATATGCATCGAATCGATGTACGCAACACTGACCTTAGGACAAAGTTTTACAGCCAACAATTTCTATATGATAATTTTCACTGCCAAACGAGAGACCCGAGCCAACCAATCACGAAGTGAGACCGAGCGAATGCTTCAGAGCCAAGTAAATAAACATTTTTATGCAATAGTGAAGCGTCATTTTGTCAAGTTTTAGTCAGGAGACATGTACTTCTGCACGTCAAGCATAGCAGTGTGAGATGGTGGGATGCACACTGCCGGATGTAAGCAGAAACATTATAAAAATGCCACAACTGATAAGGGTATAATGAGTAAAACGAAAGACCTATTGTGAAATAAAAACACATGTTTGGTATTGGCAAAGACGGATTTGAAATAGTTTAAGTCATCGTATCACGCTGTCCTTAGCCGTTGGATTAGCTGAAAGGGACTGAATAAGTGGAGCTGCTTGACGGTACATTCACGATTGTCCATAGAGCTCTTCTTCCTGTGGGAGTTCTGCTTTCAGCTGTCATACAGTCTTTACGGAAAATTATCGCAGATGTCACATCACCTAATGCAGATACGAATCTCCCTGACAGGTCAGAGCCGTGTGTCGGATCCCCGACGTTTCAAATGACTGCACTCTCCACTGCAGAGTGAGAATTCGTCCAGGAAGCAACTCTCGAGGCCTCTGGTCACTGCAGTGCCCATCCTTCCGGGAGCGCTGGTCCCGCCAGCCGTGCAGGGGAGCTTCTGTGACGGCTGGAAGGCAGCGGCTGAGGTACTGGCGGAAGTAAGGCTGTGACGGCGGCTCTCGGTTCCTGCCTGCCTAGCTCGATGTCTATTTTTATAAGGACGTCATATTCGCCAGTGACTATACAAATTCTTTTACAATTGCAGTTTCGGCCTTTTGAGCCATTTTCAAGTGGTAATGTGGAAGATTTTGCTTCAGCTCATGACAGACATGTCTACATGTCAGCGTCTAAAATCATCTATAACAAATTTGAACAGGTCATTCATATCCTTAACATAAATATCACATGTTCACTCTCTTGCAATGCATACCAAATTCTTCTTTAAAGAAAAGAGGTATTCTGCGGCAAGCGCTGCAGTTCTGCTGTTTGATATGTCTGAAACCACTTAAAACGATATAGCAGTGCAGAACGGAGTGGATGACCTGCAAGAAATAGTTATAATCGGTGTCTCACTCAAGTGCTCTGAAATCTAAAGATGAAATCTCGATGCGCTAAAATGCTAAAAAGACCAATGGATTTGCGATTGTTTGCTGTGTTACTATGCATCCTTTAAAGAATGAAAAAGTTCCAGGTTTGTGTCCCAGTCTGGCACACAGTACTCATCTG
This sequence comes from Schistocerca cancellata, assembly GCF_023864275.1. Taxonomy (NCBI): domain Eukaryota; kingdom Metazoa; phylum Arthropoda; class Insecta; order Orthoptera; family Acrididae; genus Schistocerca; species Schistocerca cancellata. The sequence goes on from NC_064631.1 coordinate 733,832,010, forward strand.
CCAGGAAGTTTCTAATCCACTGCTGAGTGGAAAACCGTTCTGAATACTTGTACGCTCTGGCATAAACTATACATGCTAGCTGTTTAACTTTTAACCTGGCAGCTTGTGTGCTACAGGCGGCCGCTGTTGAGTGAACGCCTGCTGAGCTATCAGCCGTGGGGCCTCTCCTTTGACGACGACTTCAGTGCGCTGTGCAAGGAGCGGCAGCCAGAGGCGTCGCAAATGTTCAGTCTGGCTGACGATCTGTACGCCTTCCATCGTGTCTACTGGTACACTGGAGCTGAGTACATCGATTCATTCTACGAAGATGACTTCAAGATTGTAGGTAAGTTTAATACTGGGACCCGGCCACTTCACGGTTATGCGCTGACAACTGTTCAGTTGTTCGAGGAATGAGATTCAAATATCCTTCTGAATTTGTAGTTTTAGCTCTTGCGTGATTTTGCACGCCACGCATGATATCTGGTGCTCTTTCCAAAGTCAGTTTTTAGATTCCTCGGCCACTCTCCGTCTGGATCTATGACAAGCTAACTACTTCATTTCGATGTATTATTGACTTCTTCATTATGCAGGGACTAAAAAAAGACTACGTACACAAAATTTTGAAGTGTTTAGAGAAGATTAAAAAGAACAAATTTTATGTGACACAAATGTCACAGGTGTGATGTCTTAGAGACGTTACTCAAGTGCCAGCTGGGTGCTAATGATTCTGCAACACACTCGAAACAAGTAGGTGTCTCACAAATAATGTTTGCAGCCTCAGCCTAACAGGCAATCACCTCACCTGGGGTGTCTGCCAGTGTCTGGCACACTGAACAACTCGTCTCCCTCCCGTAGGAGGCCCGCAGCACCTCTAAAACAGTGCCCATCCCACAGCACTATGAACTCCGTCTCTGAACGCCAGTGCAGATAAGACCTTCATACGTGTGCGACACGTGCCTCATATAAAAAAGTGTTCCTTCTTATCTTCTATAAACACTCTAAAATTATGTATACGTAGTTTTTTTTCAGACCTAGTCTAAGGCTTGTTTTAAAAATGGCGAATGGTTTCTGCAACTTAACGGCTACAGACAAGCTAATGTTTTGTCAATACTGTAACTGGTGTAGTGTTCTACATTTCTCATCTATGATTCTGGCATGATACTGTTCGTATTTAGTAATTTTCTTTGACGAATAATATTTCGATTTGTAACTGAACAGTTAATTGTACGAAATACACAGTTAATATTATACTTAGAAATGTTAATACTATGAACTGTAGTAGGACTGAGGAAACACTGTATTTTCAGCTATCGCACCTGTCTGCTAAACAACTCTATTTGTTCGAATCACTATATTCTTTAAATTTATTATTTTATTCTCGTTGCTGGACTTTTACTCGTTCATCTACCTATAGTGCACCAGACATGAAGCGAGTTGTAATCGTTCACTTCTTTCTTTGTAGCTGCCTGATAGCTTCTTGTTCGGTAAGGGGTAACTCCATTCAAATGAGAGGAAGGGGGACAGTGAGCTTGTGCTCCCTCAGCGGAAAAATTATTTATGCCTGCCGTTGTCACTCTTGACCGCTTCAGGCAATCGAACTTGCAGGGTTTTAATTGGTAGTAAACCGACTAATTAAGAAACTAAGGTGGTCGAAAAGGATTACAACAGTTAAAGAAGTCAGTTATCGTAAGAATATGCGTATATTAGAACGAGGGACTGTAATACTGCGAAGAACGGCCTTTACAAAATTTCGGCTGCAGCCGATAATTTACTGCAGTCACTCATAAGAATAATAGTGGCACATAAACGGAAATACGGATTGTTAGCAAGTTACTAAACAAGCAGACTCTTACCCCGTCTGTTTCTAGACTCAGGTGCACTCAGCAGCAAGTCTATAAGTGTGACTGAAACTGTTATGGACACCGAGAACAAACGTGTGAGCTGAAGTTCATGTTTCTATTCCTCGCGAGTAGCGACAAGATATTAAAGAATGAGCAGCGACAAGACCTTACAGAGTTGTGGACAACTAGCCGTTTGTCTGGAAGCTAACTTTAAGCCCGACATTGAAGATATCTTCAGGGGAAAGTTGTCATGATAATCCAGAGAGATCGTGGCAGTTCGGTCGAGATAGGGGGGGGGGGGGGGGGGAGAGAAAGAAGAAACGGGTGCGAATCTCTTCTCTCTTCTAAGCACGTGGCGATGTTGGAGATGGCTTGCGACATCCAGGCTGGCTGCTACAATGGCCCTGTCTGAAAGAGTTGCCCTCGCCACTATTAAAACCGTGGCGCTTCTCTGCCGGCTTCTTTACGCATCACTGTTCAGCAGAACTAGATGCTTGCCCATAACAGACCAACGTATCAGGAACTGAGTCCTGATTTGCTGTCGCTGCCATTGCGTAAAATCAACTAAATCGCAAATCCAAGGCTACAGATGTCAAAAATACTTCCTGTGTGACGACTATCTGACCCAGTATCGCAGAGCCACCTGGCCTATCCCAATTACAAACAAGACCAGTCCAAGTTGCAAATTTTTGTTTTTTATTCATTCGATGATTTGTTTCGGACCGAGACCCATTTTCAAATCACCTAGTCGAAAATGGCATTTCCGAAGATGTCAAAAACGTGCAATGAACATTTACAGTGCAATACAGATGTCAAAAATACTTCCTGTGTGACGACTATCTGACCCAGTATCGCAGAACCACCTGGCCTACAATGAACAAAACCTTGGAACGGTTTTTCGTTCACTGATTACCAGAAGTTGCTGACCCAAACTACTACAGCATACTGGAAGTTCGTAAAACCACCCATGTTAACTATGCCAAATGTACAATCCTTGCACAATTGCATCATCTACACAGCCTCAACTCGAATGATCTAATAAATATAAAGCAAACACATTATTCACGACACTAAACTTACATTCCGCACCCCAACAACTACATGCATTGCATCCTCACCATGGAAGATATTGAGTTCAGATCCACAGTTTTCTACACCGTCAGTCGAGCTCACTGTCATCATCTCAACAGTTTCTTGTGTCGCGTCCCTAACATGAAAGACATCCAGTTTAGGACCACTGTTTTCTTCAACATTCACTCTCTTTCAGCGTCCACATATCGTCCAACAGATGACGATAACAGCCCCATTACCTTCCATTTTAACATCCAAGTCACCTATTCCAAAAAGCAATCCAACCTTATCTTCAGCCACACCAAAACATCAGCTTAAAACCTATACCTAACCTTGTTTCGCCACATAAAACATCAAGACAAAGCAGCAGCATGGCATTCAATCCGTATGTCTGTTCCGTCAGCTCCAACGAGATCTTCATCACTCACATGATATCTCAATGCTACAACTATCCTTAAATGAAAATTGTTACAGTCTCGTAACACAGCCCCAGTCACTCTACACTCTACAAAGCACAGATAATTGCTACAACATACAATCAGATGGTACTGCCAATGGGTGCTTGTGAGATATCCTGATACCAGCACCTCATTCTGCAGATCAGAAACCCTGGGATTGGTGATACACATGAACGAAAACACTGCCACATTTTCCATAAACTGAACAATCTATTGAAAAAGGATTCATTCTCCTCTCATCCATAACAACCACACGTTACCAAACAACCTCAACAAGTCAGACTCAGTGCTTCATATTTTAAAGATATACTCACTGTATCTAATGACTGCTCGACAATTCGGTACATACAATGTCACACAAATTCGACCACCATATCTCTTGGTCCCAGTTTAAAATACCTGTCTATAACGCCACAAAACGAATTAAATATAGCATTTACAACACAAGACTATAAAGCCACACATTTTGTGAGCGTGTGGGTTGGTGCTATTCTGTCATTCTGCGCAACAGTTTATTCTGAGATGTACCCTTTACCCTTTGGCCCCTGCAAGATGCAATTTCCACCCCCACACTACTACAGAAGTCAGACGGACACTCCTAACGTTCTAAAGAGAAATGCCTGAAAAACTCTCAGCAATAAATACCTTCTGGAGTCGTCCACTGTAAGGAAATGACACAAAAATTCACAAAATTTCTTACGTAACTAGTGGGATACTGGAGTAGTGCTAGTTAGTGTAAGAAAAACATGAAAGTAACTTTTAGTTATGAATTGAACACGTTATTTGCGGGTTCTTTTCAGAATGTGAAGTTACCTCTTAAGGATAGGATTCGCTAATGAAATTTCTATACAAAGTTTAAGATTGTTATTGACTTGGCAGAATGGCTGAGAGCCACACCTACTCAACTTGAATAATTATCGGTTAGAATGTTGCTAGGTACAGTCGAGGCCGTCACGTGTGATATGCAGTGAAGGGTACTGTTGTGGAGGAAATGTGGGGGTCGCAAGAGCTGTAGCTGTGATGACTACTGTCTGCGCCGCTCACTGCCGACAAATAAGATAACTCACGTTCTATCTGGATTGACCTTCGCCAATCAAACTTTCCCTATGCCTTGATGAAGTCAAGGACTCCTATTCGCCCTTAGTCTATTGGCGTGGTACACTGGTCAGGTAACCAGTCCACCGCGATGCCACTCAAACATTCGCTCGCAGGCGTTTAATTATTACTCAGTCCGTTCACACCGCATAATAAGTGTGGCGGCCAACACAGTGAACAACGCTTAATCGCAAGGACTCAATATACAGTTGCACTTCGATTAGCTCTCGACAGAGGTGCTCTCCCAGTGAAGTACTGAGGAGAGACTTGTTCCTCGCTCTTTGAGTACATGTACGAGCGCGCACGCTCTCGTTACGTGTTCTCGCTCCAAGAGCGACAACGGAACGGCCCCTCTGCACGCCAGACGTGAAGGGGTATATCTTTCGATCTCTTCCATTACTCCTTCAGCTCAAGGCGTCAGAAATATCGTCTGCCAATCAACATTGCTCTTCTAAAACGGGAGAATAGCGTTTTGTTTAAGGCGACCAATCCAGAAATCTGTAAAATGGTTCAAATGTCTGTGAGCACTATGCGACTTAACTACTGAGGTCATCAGTCGCCTAGAACTTAGAACTAATTAAACCGAACTAACCTAAGGACATCACACACATCCATGCCCGAGGCGGGATTCGAACCTGCGGCCGGAACGGTCGCTCGGCTCCGGACTGTAGCGCCTAGAACCGCACGGCCAATCCGGCCGGCGGAAATCTGTAGTATCGCTGTTTGGCGTTTGCTGTCTCCCTGTGAAAATCTCTGAAACTGCATGCTATGTGTAAAGAATGCGTAGGCTAACCGCTCCCACACAATGTAGCGGAATTTGCTTTTAAGCCGAACATGGGGTCGTCCTTTCACTCAGGCTAGTGCTGTCTGCTCTACAGGCGGTCACTGGCCGACGTAGATAGCTCGGGACTGGCCTCCTGGGGTGCAGTTGCCTCTCTCGAGCTAAAAGCTCCTGTGACCGTCGTGTCTGGAATGTATGTGTGTACGCCAGCCTCGAGTATTTCAACCACGGTGCGCTCTTGCGATTTATTAGTTATTTGCATATCGTTTACATGAATTCATACGATACTGACTTTATCTTATCGAGTTTGGGCTCGAATGAAGTATCTTGATGTGCAGAATATGATTGTGAGGGCGGAATATGTAAGCAATGAAGGAGACCACGACGTCTTACAATTTCAGGAAATTCTTATGAGAGGCTGCTCATGACTCCATTACTTTCGACCTTCTTAAAAAAAAAAAAAAAAAAAAAAAACTCTTATTTACTACTAGCTCTAGTCAAGTTGTGTGATATCATACTGTATGCAAGTTTATATCCCACGGCTCACCTATGATTTAAAGGTAGTGTTTTTGTATACTAATCAAAACGTCATGGAACCCAGGTTCGAACCTTGCTACTACTTAAATTTAGAAGAAAAATCATCAGTAATGATGGATGGGCGGATAGAGCTTCAAGGCACTTTTTTCCCCTGCTCCTAAAACCCTGAAGAGTCAGCAGTGCTCAAAGGCATGAGAATGCAGAAGGTAAAGGGAACCACTGGTGTCTGTCCGCAGGACATGTGGCCTATAATTGAAAAGTGGTATGATGACTCCTCCATTGGCGAAATATTCCGCACTGGTCGCACATTCGGATCTCTGGGAGGTAACTGGCAAGTGCCAGGTGTCCCAATGAATTATGTTTACTGTATAGCTCCTTGTCTGGCACACCATGCTTCTTTTGTTACTGTAAATCTTACTCAACAGCATATCTCCATCTGCCTCGATAACTTCACCTTTTGGTGTAACCTCTGCTCCATCAAAATAACTTATGTTAAAAACCCAAGGAATTATTACAATAAATACCACCAATCATTTCTCTCTCCCTAACTTCCACCATGGCACACATAAACATGACTGTGTGGTGGTACTCTCTTCAAAAGTAAGCTGGTTCGAATCCAGGTGATGGAAGAAATTTGCATTGCTGGTATTTCCCCAGTAATGGGAGGGGGAATTGAAGCATAAAGTTTCCCATCACCAGACCTCGTGTCAGTGTTCTACATTACATTACCTCTCCTCAGTGTATCGTGATACACTGATGCCTGTGACACTGTTGAAGGTGACACATGTGGTGTCGACGATAATCGTCTACAGCAAATCGTCAATCGACCACCGCAGAGATGCCGCACACGTAAACAGCATCGCCACCGCCTATGAGAAAGAAGTAGTAAGCCACTCCTCCTGTAGCTTCGAGGCGTCACACACGACAAGTATTTCCAGCTCCGCCAGTGCCTGGTACGAGTTCTGCCAGAGTCCAGCCTGAGTTCTGTTCTGTCTACGAAGGTATCAACAGTTCCATGACGACTGCAGAGAAGCGACGAATTTCTGCCTTCAGAGTGCAGTGTCGGCGTAACGTCACTCAGTCAAGCCTAGGCCAAGCATGCACGTACAGAGAGTCGAGGGCCAACAACAGACACATATTTGGCACAGTTGTAGTAAACGTTCAGTGCTCATCATCTGCAGACTTGCACTGTGTTTTCAGCAGATCCTGTGTATTTGGACCCCAAATAATACCACACGTGCTCAGGCAGCCACAGCCACGAGGAGCTAAAGATACGTGTGTTGCTTTCCAAACAATAATTCGTTCTGATCATTGACTGTTTCATTTATCTACTTGTAAATTTATTAAAAGCATGACACAACAACATGTGTGTCAGATGTGGATGTTAAGCTCTTAACGCATCCATTACAAACAGATAACTCCGAGTCACAGTTCTCTCACAATGCAAGGACAGTGCCCAATTACGTGGAGGAAGCTAAGCGCTTACAGTAAGGCGGTGGACCTGCTGCTCCATTCCTCTCTGCTGACATGGGCAGAGGACTCTCACTTTCTCATATCATGGAATAATCACGCATCCCCAGCTTACAACAACTCAAATTAAGAAGACAGGAAACTCGACAATGTGGGCATTCCATCATTCAGCCATCCTCTGTACTTGGGTAAAACCCACTGAACGAGGCGATGATGTGGTACGCTGTTGGCTCCAAACTTTATTTTCGACCATATTTAGTTTCTCTGCGATGTCCCTACACAGCTTAAGGTGAATGACACGACGGTTCCTATGGATGGACGCAGCTGTCCTGCTTCCCCGTTCTTCCCAATTCTGGGTTATGCTCTAATAGCTGTTTCACCAACAGGACGTTAACCCCTGATTTTGTTTCTTCCTTCGTCTTTCCAAAAGCCTTAGCGGCCCCAGTGTTACTTCCGCCAATATAGCTTGGATCTCAGCACTCTCAAAAATTTACCATTCCTTACAGTCTTAGAACACCTTGCACTCTGTATCATATTTGCCGTCTCAGACGCAACCTCTTCCGAAGTTCCTCAGACTTTGTCACAAATTGTAGACGTTCCATAAACGTGGAGAACAAAAGCAATTTTTCCCGCCTATCCTCTGGACACCTAGGCTTCTGGTGCGCCTATACCAACGTGTCATATCCACCCTCCACTTGCCACCCTTCCGTATCCAATTTGAGCGGAACTTCAGCTGACTGGTTCTTCCTGTTCCAGAATAGTATGTAGACACTTACTCCCACAACCAGCTATAATCCTAGCGTATATGCCTCTTCAATATGTAGATGATCCCGCTTCCAGCCTCCTGACCACTGTAGTCCCTCCCTCACACCTCCCTCTACCCACATCAACTTGTCATACTTCTCAGCCCACTCCAACACCTTGAATAAATACACCCTTTCTGGCCAGCACCTGCATCATACTGTATTACCCTCGTAGTAGTTATTGGGAACTGACTGCCAGTGACTTTCCAGAAGCACGAGCCTTATCTTCATCATAGCACCATCATCAGCTTCAATATACATGTGTTTATGTAGAGACGCTATGGCTTTTATTTTTTTGAAACCTATCATTTTATTCATTCTCCCATAAAAGCTATACTGGCCTAACCCCGATAGGCTGAAGAGCAGCAAAGTGTCCGAAGCTTGCACATCACACGATAATGTGATGGGAGTGGAATGAATAACAAAGAAAATGGAGTGTTTACGACAAAGTCGTGCATTTGGCCTTTCACAGAATGTGCCTATGTATAAGAATCTTTCAGAACTTATTCGGCTTACTGGGTATACATTTGCGCTCAACACGCCAATGAACTATATACATTGGGTGATGTGTAGCACATCAGTATCATTCTCCTTAGATTTGTACTCTGAACAGGAATAGTGCTCGAGGAAAACGACCATCAGGACTTCTGAGAATGCAGTAGGTAAAGCCGTCATCAAGCTGAAGCCTGGTTTGGTCACCGCAGTGCTTTGCGAGCCATTGTCCTACTGCAGGTTGTGGTCACTCGCCGTCTTCCTACTTTTGAACTAACTTACCCAGTTAATAATTGTGGGACAAAGTTAATTATTTGATCTCCGAAAATTCTACAGTTCCAACATTTTCGATTTCCATAAATCAATGTCTGAGGTGAAGGAAGAGATAAGTGACAGAAGGAATCTCGGTAGCAATGCCTGAATCCCTAATCTCTCGAGTTATAATCCCACATTCATCCACTCAGCAGCTGAGGCATATATGTCCCAATTGCATTTATTGCTGCATTATTATCATTACACTAGGTACAAGTGAGACGAATTAATTACATTTTTCTGCTGGTTTTTGAATGTATGCAAACAGAGTATTAACAGTAAATCGTTCATTGTGGCAAAGGTACTTCCAAAATCGTCAGTTACTGTATTTTGTTGTGCTTCTTCTCGACAATCTCGTGCTAATGAAACAAACTGGTGGCAAATATGCTCCATCACTCTTTTTTACACTGCGTGACGGGGTCACTAAGTTCACAGAGGAAAGTGAAATATCACAAAGACGAGAATTCAGCCTGCACCCTATTTCTTTGTACAGGACGCCTATGAAGTTATGTCAAAAGAGTATGTTCTATATGGACGTAGTTAGATATAAAAAAATACGTATCCAACGGATCAGTGTATGGACGATCACACCTTCCTCAGATATCTATGTGTCTCGCTGTCCCCCTTGCTTTATTGCGGATCGTCCTAGTAATTCTGCTTAGAAAGACTTCCTCAACACTTATCAATTTTCCATTAATCTTTCAACGTTGAGCCACATGAGGCTTTATTATTCTTCATATTCAGTTATTTGCGTGGTAAGATCAAAAGTTTGTCATGACGATTTCAAAAGGTTGTTGAGGTGGTAATGTTGGGATTTCGTGGTAACCATTTTAATGTGGCTTTAAATGCTGCAGAACCAAATACAATCCGAGAATAAGTTGTTCATTAAGAAATCCACACATCTGAACAACAAAACGAGACTCAAGCTCCTTCCTTCTATAACCACACAAGATCCGTGATTGCCTTGTCATGGAGCTGAGGTACTGAAAACTTCTGTTGTACTGAGAAATGGAAGTTCCCATTCATGTAAGCTTCAAAAGAATGTGGTCCTAACAGGTATTCTGATCACACAATATCCCACATAAGGTGAGGTAGGTTCCTTTCCAACTCTTGGTAATATGGGTACTTTCCTTAGATAAGAAAACAAATTTTTCCTGATCAAATAGTGGTATATGGCACATTTATACGTAAACAACACTCTTGAGCGAGACATGGCAGAAGTCGCCACAACAAAGTATGGTAGGTTACAAATCGTTGCTCCACACTACTGTCAGATAATTCTGTAACACACATGGGCCTAAATCCTTTCGTAATCATAGTTTTTCAATATGGTCTTGCATTGTTGAACAAGATGCTTGAAGTCGAACTGCTCTTTTGCAAATGATTTTCATTGGAGACTGCTCATCTGATTAAGAGTGGGTGACACACGTTTCCTGTCACTTTTTATTTCTTCCAATACGTGGCCTGTCTTTGAGACAGCCCGAAAATACAGGACATTTATCTCAATCAGGCATGGCTACTTTATGAGGGGGACTGAGGCAAATGGTCTCATCATGCGTTACATAGTTTTTCCTATCTGCGAATGTTCATGCACCCACAAATCGGCCACTAAACTCTCCTTTACAAGATGGATTCGGAACTCAAAGACTGCAGTGCTGGAACAAAAATATAATTCTGATAACATTGTTTTTTTGCCATCTTCAGTGCAGGACTATCAATTAAACCTATTTACTTCCTCATTTTTACTATGTCAAGAGCGATACAGGGACTTCTTGGACACCCTGTAGATGAAATAGACGTGCGTATTAACAATGATACCTGTCTTTGTTAATACTCTTACTTTGTGTTGACATGCCGCCTTACATAGCTCTAGAGAAGACTTTGGATTCAGCTGCCTGCAGTGTACGGCCACCACCTACTTGCTGTCGTTTTCTTGCAGACGAGGAGTGGCAGCTGGAGGACAGAAGCCACGATATGCTCTCCGTGAACACTGACTGCGTGCAGCTGTTGGTGAACGCCCTGGACCACCCCACGTGTCCGCTGGAAGACCTGCCACTGGAAGCCGTGAAGCTGCGCGAGCAGTGCCGCGAGCAGCTGTGGGACGACGTGGTGCAGAGGTCGCCCCACATACCCGTCACCAGCTACCTGGCCTACACGCAGAGGATAAACGTCAACCTCTGTCTGCTGGCCTGGATGGCGGTCAACTCGTACGGCATTTGTCAGGACGTCCCGTTTAGTATGACACAGTCCGTGCACGATGCTCGCTGCTATTTCGATAGTCCTGATGATCAATCATGTCTGCAGTCGAACGCTACAGACGCCATCTGCTCTGTTTCCAGAGCTATTCTGTTGCTAAAGTGTCGCAACTTTTCCTCCATCAGGACTTCCCATAATTGTACGTTCACTAGTTTCGCATTTGGATTATTCCGTAGTAGCAGCAGTGTACTGTATCAAAAGCTAACAGAAGAAACACTGAACTACAAAAATAGTTTAAACAACGCCACCTTGAGATACAAGGATTTCAAAATAGACAGCTTGAAGCCTTTAGAAATCTCATTTATACTGGTAAATATCATTTTCCGTTTTTCGACTGCCGGAGTATACATGTACCTTCCCCAGTTACGTAACTTTCCTGGAAAGATATTCTTGTCCTTTCAGATCACGTGCATAGTCCAGATCCTGTGTTCTGAGGTCGTGTATCGTATGGCAGGCGTCCCTGACTTACCAACAGCAGTGCTGATAGACAGTGCCCTCACACTTCTCAGCTGTATCTGGCTGAACTCATTCTGCTACCACATGTATGCTTGTGTTCGCCATCTCAGCCTTCCTGACCAGCTACTACCTGCCGAACTAAGCCAGTTATTCTGTCGTGAGGTGCTGTACGTGTTTATACCGTGGAGTATAGTATGTGTGGCAGCTGTTGCTTTGGAAAAGACGAGTAAATATCACCTGATCCACAGTCGCATAGTAGTCCTTACAGGGATTTCAGTGTCTGTGGCATTCAATTTGGTTTGTCTCGGACTGCTTGGATACATGTACCTACGTAATCGGTGCTCCATGCGGCAACTCGAAATTGTTGATAACAAGAAGTTTGCCACAAAGAAGCAATGCCTTTTTATGTCAGTTAAAGCCATTATTTTAAGCGGAATAGGTATTCTAATTAGAATTGGGTTCCACCAGGCTCAGGGCTTAGCGCAGTTTGTGTACTATATACATCTAGCTACGATGGTGCAAGGACCAGTGCTCTTCGTCTGTTTCGTTTGCAATGGAACGACGCTCCCCGTACTGAAGAACAGGATACTTCTTTGGTGGAACCCAACCAACATCCCTGCAGGTCTAGAGCTGTGTTCGGCAGCTGAGAGGAATCTGGCCAGGAGAAAGAATGAACAGTCTCCCTTTTCAGAATCCTCGCTGTAGCCTCCTTCAGTATTTTTCGCAAATAACTGTCTCCACACTACACTGCATTAAACGCAGCAATAAAAATGGACTCTACCTGGTATGACAATATTAAATGTCATTAAATCTGATATCGTACAGCCAGTACTTCTCCTTCCTAACGTCTCCTTCATTTATAACTGTGTGCTTATTTGTGAGTGGTAGCCTCTGTCAACGTATTCTATTGCGCTGAGACTACTTACTCAAACTGTTGGGAAATGCTTTGTGTATACAATAGGCTGCGTCAATCACACGGTCTGTTGTATACAAGGAAAACGCAGCACGTTGTCGGAGGAATTCCCGTTCGTCAGTGTCATCTACCGTGGCGATGGTGCATTTCTGGACACATGTTCGTAGGACGTTTTTTCTCCGTATTCCTTCGAGGATCTGTCTTTGCAGTTTGTCGGTTTTATTAATGTATAATGTATGATATTAGTATATAACATTATGTCTGAAACAAGGAAATTTTCCATATGTGTGTGAAAGATGTACTTTTACATGATTTGTAATTCAAGTATCATGACAAGAGACATTCAGATACTTATTAAATCAAAAGAGAGGGGCCAATGACTGAAGTGGTGTGTGCATGAAAGTGTAAATGGGTTTGTTGAGCTTATTAGTGGTTCGATTACACAGAGTGGCTCAAACAGGTATAGTAATAAAGTAACACATGACTTGTTGAGTGAAATGTGGCTTGAAGTGAACGCAAAGTGTCGAATGGCAGAGTTATATGAGATTAGCATTATTGGGTTTGTGAGACAAGATGGTGATTTGTTAAGCTAGAGGTTTGTAAGGGTACTATGGCAGATGTTAAAAGTTAATGTTCCATGTGCCACTCTTGAGCAAGGAAGAGCATTACTTAAAGGCGTATTTACAGACACAGTACTGTGGAAGGATAAACTTGTGCCAGTACTGTGAGTCTTGGAAAACATGTGCCATAGTAGCTTCACTGGAAGCACACAGTACGCCGAAATTGTTGTGATTCGTAATCAATAGACGATCTCCCATTTGTTCAAATAAAACCTGAGTGAGCAAAGTAAAGGAGTGTCTGTGTGAATTTAGTATCCAGCCCAACTGAAAACCCTGTGATAAATAGTACTACGTGGAGTGATTTTCGTGAATTTTGCATTTACCAGGCACCCGCAGTGTTAACCGCGATTTTCGTACTGGACGCAGTGGAACCAGAGGCCGCAGCGCCACGAGGGAGGCAGGTGCCGAGTGCAGCCCGCCTGGCCGCAGGCGGGCGCCCGCAGCTCAACACATTCTGTAAAACCGTTTGACGAAGATTTGCAGGCCGTGCGCCTCGATTCTGTCAGCGCAGCGCCAAGCCAACCCTGGCCCGCTTTGCGTGACGTCACAAGAGCGCGCCGCGGCCTTCTCTTTAGGTGGTGGTGGCCAGAGCCGACACGGGGCGCACTGGGGGCGCTTAGCGTCCCACCCACACAAGCGTCCTGCACCACCGGTACACGCGTAAAGTCAGTCCGACACAGTGGTCGCCAGCCGAGCCTCGACCCGCTGGAAAGTATCGAACCTCATCGCTCGAAAGCCAGTAGTTAACGGCCCTCATGCTACCTACTTACCCCCAGGCAAGATCCCGAGTTCCGACCGCAGTACTGGGAATATTCGCAGCCAAGTCCAGGAAATTACTTTCGACTGGCTGTACGAAATACACAGTTCAAACTCAACAGGAAGACGGTCACTCAAAAAACATTACTCCCAGATTTGGATAACAAACTGAGATTATCGCTATCCAATTACCCCCAGCCAAGTCAGTCATTTGAGTCGGAGCACCACTGCCACTTAGCTAACATCACCGAGTTTTCCCTGAGCTACAATTCGCCGTAAACGCCCACACTAATTACTATGCAACATTCGCAGATAACGACAGGAAAGTTCTTAAGCGGTAATGGATGCGCGCAAACGAGAACGCGTTTGGAAACTCGAGAACACTGTGCGTCGCGACACAGAACTCCGCTCCAGAGAGCCCGCGACCCGCCACGTCGGCCACACGGGCGCCGACGGCCAGCTTTCGGTTCCCCGAGCTCCGAGCCTCTCCACGAAATCCTTCTACACGTGGGCCTTTCAGCCAATCAGGAGCAGCAGAGGATTGGAAGCCCCACCACTGGCCACTCCCTGCTGCTGCTTACAGCCGCTGCTGTCACGTTCTGGTCTTCAAAAAGGCCAACCAGCGAGCAGATATGGGTGGTCAGGGAATCACCTGTTACAAGCCTTTCACTCGCCGGGTATCAAGCATTAACCTCTGCAACCGATATACCTATTAAGGGCTTTCCTCTGATATATCTGGAGACAAGGATTCTCGCAGCTGAAACTGCTTGAACTGTTGTTACATGTATGTAGTTGTTCGACAGCACACGTGTTACTCAGACGATGTCCCCTGCAAAGTGCATCATGCGTAACTCGCGCCGCTGCCGTCAAATGCAGCATTGTCAGAGCGACTCAGACTTGGGATCAGCAGTCTGCACAACCGCCACACTTTGAGACGGGGACGACCAACTCGCATCTGCCGAGGCTAAAGGCACAGAACTCAAAGCTGACTGCGAGCGTTCTCAAGCAGGGCGTGGGGACTATGTTTCCGATATGCAACAACAGTTTTCAGCGCACCAGACTGAAGTAGAGAACTCTGTCTCCACCAGATCTCCAGAAACGCAACGCTACGCGAACTAGCCGAAAACCCGGACAAGAAAGCCGAAGTAAACAGCCAAAGCCGCCACAAACGCGATACTCCAATTACAAAAAGTTTACACTCATCCAAATACATCTCACGAAGAACAAGGTTTACAACTGGTTGGATGCAGATGGAATTAAAGCACATCTAACACAACTTATGGCACATTAGCAAACCCTACAATAAACTATAAACTAATAAGGTGGCAAAGAAACCGCCAAATCGTTGTAACCTGCACTAAAACAGTTGCTTGGGCCACCAAGTCGTTCACAAAAAAATCTGAAAAAATTTGCCAGCATCACAACACACCCATCAGATATCGAAACCCGAGAGAACAGTTTGAGTTACTTACCGATCTGAAGCAACAGTAGCAGAAATCACACCACACGCCAAACACTAAGCAAAACAGAAACCACACAGACTCACGCTCGCCTTTGTGATAATCAATTTTGACCGTGATACAACAAACGAAAAAACTGAAGGGGACCTAAAGGTACCGGGAAACTAAATCAAAATTCCCCGCTATTCCTTCCAGTCATCTATAGTCACAAAGAACCAACTAACAAGCTACTTGTTCACCATTTCATAATGCACTGTGTACCTCACAAGGTTGGACTATTTAAACACTACCTCCTCAATAACAGCAACGTCCATACTGCAACACTTTCCAATAAGCCACGAAAAGCTGCGATATAAATTGAAATGTGAAGAACGGAGTCGAGCACATCGAATTTTTAATTGCAAAATAGACCCGAAACAAGAAGCACCAAAATGCAGGAGCTGCAACACTGATAACGTTAATAGTGATGAGAGTCGCAAAGAAAGACCAAAACAGCCTATCTCAGCAAACAAAACTCGAAAACATTAAGCGCATTGATCAAACTATCACGGTCTTCGTCCAAGAATGACACGAAAACAATCAAACGGAAAACATACTCTGAGTCTTCACTATCGCCCCTCCCAACATGATATTTGAAAGAGGGGAAATAATAACAGCAGCTTCTGAAAAGCTCCTACTACGTTCTTTGGCGAACACGGATCCACCTCTATATCGCCATATTGATAGACAAGGAGGCCTATGCCCAACCTAGCCTGAGACACCAGGAAACAAGAATTAACCTTCACATTCAAGCCTAAGAAAGATATTGCCACTATCTGCATTGTCAACACACTGGGTTTCTGCTCTAAAAACAAACTCCCTAAAGGCATATTAAGAGAGAAAGAAGTTGGTATTATAGTCTCAGCACATACCTCAGGAGCAGGTAGAGAAATCAATCTAGATAACTGTATCTGTCACCGACCTGATTAACTCAAACCAGACCGTAGTAGAATCTGAGATAGATGCTTCAGAGTCTTTCATATAAAACACCACAATGATGTATCCTGCCGAGGAACTGCCAATTGATCTCGTGAATTATATACTCTCATTTTGCCCAGCTAAAGGAACAGGAGATTCAGTGCTACACTCCTGGAAATGGAAAAAAGAACACATTGACACCGGTGTGTCAGACCCACCATACTTGCTCCGGACACTGCGAGAGGGCTGTACAAGCAATGATCACACGCACGGCACAGCGGACACACCAGGAACCGCGGTGTTGGCCGTCGAATGGCGCTAGCTGCGCAGCATTTGTGCACCGCCGCCGTCAGTGTCAGCCAGTTTGCCGTGGCATACGGAGCTCCATCGCAGTCTTTAACACTGGTAGCATGCCGCGACAGCGTGGACGTGAACCGTATGTGCAGTTGACGGACTTTGAGCGAGGGCGTATAGTGGGCATGCGGGAGGCCGGGTGGACGTACCGCCGAATTGCTCAATACGTGGGGCGTGAGGCCTCCACAGTACATCGATGTTGTCGCCAGTGGTCGGCGGAAGGTGCACGTGCCCGTCGACCTGGGACCGGACCACAGCGACGCACGGATGCACGCCAAGACCGTAGGATCCTACGCAGTGCCGTAGGGGACCGCACCGCCACTTCCCAGCAAATTAGGGACACTGTTGCTCCTGGGGTATCGGCGAGGACCATTCGCAACCGTCTCCATGAAGCTGGGCTACGGTCCCGCACACCGTTAGGCCGTCTTCCGCTCACGCCCCAACATCGTGCAGCCCGCCTCCAGTGGTGTCGCGACAGGCGTGAATGGAGGGACGAATGGAGACGTGTCGTCTTCAGCGATGAGTGTCGCTTCTGCCTTGGTGCCAATGATGGTCGTATGCGTGTTTGGCGCCGTGCAGGTGAGCGCCACAATCAGGACTGCATACGACCGAGGCACACAGGGCCAACACCCGGCATCATGGTGTGGGGAGCGATCTCCTACACTGGCCGTACACCACTGGTGATCGTCGAGGGGACACTGAATAGTGCGCGGTACATCCAAACCGTCATCGAACCCATCGTTCTACCATTCCTAGACCGGCAAGGGAACTTGCCGTTCCAACAGGACAATGCACGTCCGCATGTATCCCGTGCCACCCAACGTGCTCTAGAAGGTGTAAGTCAACTACCCTGGCCAGCAAGATCTCCGGATCTGTCCCCCATTGAGCATGTTTGGGACTGGATGAAGCGTCGTCTCACGCAGTCTGCACGTCCAGCACGAACGCTGGTCCAACTGAGACGCCAGGTGGAAATGGCATGGCAAGCCGTTCCACAGGACTACATCCAGCATCTCTACGATCGTTTCCATGGGAGAATAGCAGCCTGCATTGCTGCGAAAGGTGGATATACACTGTACTAGTGCCGACATTGTGCATGCTCTGTTGCCTGTGTCTATGTGCCTGTGGTTCTGTCAGTGTGATCATGTGATGTATCTGACCCCAGGAATGTGTCAATAAAGTTTCCCCTTCCTGGGACAATGAATTCACGGTGTTCTTATTTCAATTTCCAGGAGTGTATATCTGCGATATTTGCTGAAAAATTGAACAAGAAAGATATTAAACTTGTTGTAGCCATTTTGAATCACGCAAGACTCAGAAATGACTCGCCGCCTTTTATCTATCACTATGGCACTTCTATCTTAGAACATATACTACGTACAACATAGCTACCCAGATTCTGAAGCTATACTGAATTTGGCGACTGCATAGCAAACGAATACCTCACATTTATTATGCTGTGAACCACAAAAACTAGGAAAAAACTTAAAACGATCATAAACTCACGAAATCGGATAGTCGAAAAATTCGGATTGATACGTTTTAACACAAAACCTAACGAATCAACTATTCAAACCACTCCTTATAACATTGTAATCACCAAACACAAGTGGAAGCAGTACAACCTGCTATACCTAAAACTACCCTAAGAAGAAAATAACAAAGAGAAAGAGTCCTGACGTACATAAGAAACAAAAATAAACAGTAGGGAAATTCTGTAGACCATACGGCACTAACCAAATGGATATGCTACGATTGGCTTGAACGTTTTCAATGACCTAATAAGAAGAGAAACCCACCAAATGATGCGCGAGGTAATCACAAGAATTAGGTCCCACAATAGCAGTAGTTTTTGGAAAAAAGTTCCAACAGGTCATAGCACACCATTTGCGAACAGCCATCCTTAATACCAGATGAGAATGTCATTCATTACTGACGACCTCAAGAAAGTTCCTCAAAGTGCTACAAAAACATTCACGGTCATCCATGGTATCCAAAATTCGATGCAACCGACGAAGAAATAATACTCGAAAATCCGAATGCAACCGCTTAACATCCACTACTTTATAAGATTGACGAATATGAAATGGAAAGAAAGCAGGTCAGAGACTGGAGGCACTGCAAGATAACAAAATAAATCACTCCTTTCACAAGACACCTGCCTCAAACACTTCTGACGTTTATTCATCGCGGCCATGAAACTGAAGATAGTCTCTCTAAAATAGAAGCAAGCTAAAATCAAGATGATTTCCCAACCCGAAAGACCAAAAAACAACACCAAATCATAGGTTACCGTGCTCTCAGTGACAGGGAAAGCTTTCGAGACAGACTAAAAATATTCAAGGAATAGAGCAACATAATGGCACAAGAACAAGCCGGGTTCAGCGGCAACCACAGCACAGGCGACCCGGTGCCAGGACTGAGCAGCAGAGCGACGCAGGCTGAACGCAACACGGCAGGCGCAACGCCAGCACGCTTTCTCGTGGACGGCGAAGGCGCCTTCCATTGGTTGTGGCATGCTGGGCTGCTCTTTGAAACGTTACTTTTGAACTTCGCATGCCAAAGTGTGCAGCTTACTAAAAACGATGCTGGAAACAGGTAAGTACAAGCGCTGCTTGGTGATCACCATTGGACAAGTATTAAGCCAGCCGCAGCGACGTCACGTGGGACAGTCACGTCTCCATTGCTACACACCAACAACTTGGCTGACATCGCTGAAGGTCGAGGATCGAAACAACAGCCCTGTACACAGACGACACTGCATACTGTAGTCAGGGCCCGACATGCGGCAGAATTAACGAGCAGGTCAGCCCCTTCACAAACAAGCAGGAATCATCGCTAAGCAAGTCGAGTAGATTAAAATACAGTGGGTCCACGAAATCTATCCTTCATCGCCAACCTGTGATTTTCAACTACCCCTACTTTAAATAAATATGCATTCCTCAAGTTATCTTCAGAACTACTCTGACAGTCAGTTATAAACAATGAAGAAATACGCCAACTGGAAAATAAGATGTTATAACACAGAGAGATGTTGTTCCGCCCCTCAGTGTGAAGACTGGTTGTAAAAATAGCTCTCCATTCTACTGTACAACTTGCAGGCCTCTTCATCTCCAAGTACATACTGCAGCCCACATCCATCCCAATCTCCTTACTGTATTCACCACCTGGTCTACGATTTTCACCCACACTTCACTTCAAAACTAAATTGGTTACCTGTCGACGTCTCGGAACGTGTCCTACCAACCGCCCCTCCATTTGGTCAAGTAGCGCCTCGCATGTTCCCACGTTTCTCCGAAATCCAAACTTATCTTCCCTGAGGTCAGCGTCTACCAGTTTTTCATTCTTCTGTAAAGAATTTGTGTTAGTATTTTAGAACGATCAGTTATTAAACCGATAGTTCAGTAATATTCACACCTATCAGCAACTGCTTTCTTTGGAATTGATAACATTACATTCTTCTTAAGGTCTGTGGGTACTTCGCCTGTCTCATACGCCGGGCACAACAGGTGGGAGAGCTCCGCCGTGGCCGGCTCTCCCGAGACTGCCTGTAATCCTGCCAGAAGACTGTTTACTCCCTGGGCCTCGTTTCGACTTAGATAGTTCAGAACACTGTCAAATTTGATCTCGCACTGTTACATCTCCCACCTCATTTACATCCATGACCACTTCCATATCTGTAATATTACCTTCAGTGAGATATAACTGACATAACTACATTTGCTGAAAACAAAACCTATGTAATGTCATGACAGCAGAAATTATAAATATGATGTAGCTATGCTATTGACTATACAAAGACATAGATCACTACACCATTCAGACAGCACTTTCTCCCACATAACACAGCACTTACCTCCGACTTACAAAGTTATCTTACAAATCCCTTCGTATCATACTAGAGATTAGTTCCTAAGCATTTGTCTTAAAGACTACCAATACAATGTAACAGGAAACAAAATGCCTTGTGGTGTCACCGCCAGACACCACACTTGCTAGGTGGTAGCCTGTAAATCAGCCGCGGTCCGTTAGTATACGTCGGACCCGCGTGTCGCCACTATCAGTGATTGCAGACCGAGCGCCGCCACACGGCAGGTCTAGAGAGATTTCCTAGCACTCGCCCCAGTTGTACAACCGACTTTGCTAGCGATGGTTCACTGACAAAATACCCTCTCATTTGCCGAGACGATAGTTAACATAGCCTTCAGTTACGTCATTTGCTACGACCTAGCAAGGCGCCAATATTCAGTTACTATTGATATTGTAAATAATGTACAGACAAGAGCTACGTTCAACATTAATGGATTAAAGATAAGTATTCCACCAAGTACCACCTTTTTTCTGAAGTCTAAAATCCTTGTCCTGTTCCAGACCTCACGCCAGCCTGCGTGAGCTTAAACGCGTGCCTTTCGGCTTCCTCCAAACTCCGTGGGTTGGCTCCTGCCAATCCACAACATGCCTTAACGATGGACAAATAAACGCAGGTGCTGCTTTTTTAAAGGAAGGTTTTAACCCACTCATAAGGCGAATGCCAGGACTCAGCTGTAAGAATAACATCGTCCTCCAATCCGCCAGGATTACACGCTGCGTCAAAACCAAATAAGAGCCTCAGATTAAAGATGAACACCGTCACCACATCATTAAGCACATTTCCGTTCAAAGAGTAACACGTTTAGTAAGCCACATTACTGCATCTACTAAACTTAAACATTTTCATTTTTACCTCTCCTGTCAACTGTGACTGTAATTGGCATCAGAAAATCAGACACAGACATTTTTTAACAAAGTCACTCGGAAGCAGGCGACGAATGATCTTGACATTAATCACATGTTATTAAGACCTGACTTATCAGGTGCTGGAGATAAGTGATCTTATGTATTACTAAAAGATTAAAACCAAATTATGAACCCTTTTCATTTTCTTGATCGCAAAAACACATTTCTTTACCATTCATTACACGTTTTGGTTGCCAATCAACTATTGTCAGGCTTGTAAAAGAAACAAGAAACAGGGAATTGCCTTAGATTTAACCAAATTTAATAAAGTTACTTAGTATTGCGTGATGATTTGCCAATCATGGTAAATACTACCTGGCTAAGAATTCTGTAGGCTTGAGCCCCATCATCTAATAGCATTTCCTGGAGCTGTGTAAGTAATTGGAAAGTACCTATCAGGTGAATGTGAATAGTGAACTGTTTTCAGATATTAAAGAAATAAGCAAATAGAAACAATGAAAACATACCATTCTGACTAATGAGCCATGTTTTCTATAGACTGTTGGTTACACCAACGAAGTTACAGAGTGCAACTCACAACATATAGCAACAATCAAAACACACTCGTTCGTTAAAAACAAAGGCTTAAGAAGCGAAAGTAATTTAAGGAAGAGACACTCTCTATAGTTACTTATATCGAAAATGAGTATGAACTGAAATTAATAAGTGTAGCTGCCTTTTTGGCCCTATCAGCTCTTTACGACACCGCTTGGTGAGAAGCACTTCTTTAGAAATTTACGATTGTGTCGTAAATTTAAGGACTTACTTAACAACATGCTAAGCAATAGATCATTTCATATCTATTCTGACAATGACAGATGCAGGGTACTTAAAACAAATGATAGTTTACTTCAAATGTCTGTTCTGAGTCCACTACCTCTTTGGTAGCTTACCAAAACCTCTTCAAAAAAATTGATTTATGCGGATGACATTTGCTTCGTAGCTCATATCTTCAACGTTTCCGATGCTGAAACCTCTTTATCCACTGACATGGACCTCTTGGATGTATACATCAAGAAATAGTGGCTCCACCTAAATCCACAGAAAATAATTGTATCTACATTACGTGTATGCAAGAGACAGTCAGAGTGCACACCAGAAGACAGATTCAGAGACCATGTCTCGTTGTACTGCATTACTCCATAATATCTAGGAACAGCGCTAGATAAAACTCTTGACTTACAAGTAGCACCTAAAGTCAAAACGAGAAACCACAGTCTCATAAAATTTGGTGCTATCTTATGCAGAGCTAATGCTCGTATTTTGAAATCCATAGCTCTAACCCTATCATAGGTGCTCTGTCGCTGAAGATTACTATTCGATCAGGATCAATAGTGCTCATACTAACAACATAGATGCCCAACTGAATCAGGCCTTACGACATGTATTCAGAGTACAATCACCCTAACACTTCCTGTTCTCAGCATCATCCCACCCCCAGCTCTAAGAAGACCAGCTCTCCTAAAGGTCTGGAAAAACATTCTGAAGAATCCTCAGCTATCCAGTCATCGAGATGCTGCACAGGCAGAACATCAACACTTGAGATCAAGGAAACCCTCATCATGCACAGCAGAAATCCTTGTTGTGTCCTCTTTGATTGTCAACCATTCACGGAAAATTCAGTGGGATCCCTCATAATAGTCAATAAGCATCTAGTCAAGGACCCACGTCTCAAGGACCCACGTCTCCCCAGACATCAGTAGAGGATATTGAAATGGATTAGCAGTGGAGCACGCTGATGTGTTTATCTTAAGCAGACAATTCAATGTCGCTTTCTAAATATTCCAGTTTCAATGGTCTCAGTATTATCATAACAGAAACAGGGTCACATGTTGCTACACGCCTGAGGCAGCTGCATGCCCTGCCCGCTGCTGTGACGTCACATGAGGATCAAATCTAATGATAACTCCAGAGATCTCTTTATCCTCACACGTGCTGATTCGATTATGTGCATGCTTAATCATCAGGATATGTAATTACCCAGGGGCTGTCTTCTAGATCCTGAGGTGTATGTCATAATTTCATCAAATAATTACAAATGATTTATCAGTTCTGCTTCTCCCATTGTCTTGGTCTCTGTATCCTGATGTGAACTGGACTGTGGATGCTGAAATAGTACTTACCGACGAGAGTCGTTGCACAGTGTTATTTTCACTATGTCTTCACTGCTTAGAAAGTGTGTTAACTGCCCTGTCGTCGTGCTATATAATTTTTCCAAGTTATTGCATTAAGTCTTGGGATTTCGAGGTCATCTATACTGCAGAGAGGTATATAAACCATACATCTCTATGATATTATCAGTTCATTTCAGAATGCTACTATTTGCCAGTACATACATGTTAGCTTATGGTTCAAAACACGTAAATGTAGGATTAGCATGAGATTGTGAGTGAAGTTATAGTAGAAACTGAGGATGTCCGTCGTAATGTAAAACACAATTTACAGGTATGAATTAGGACGAGCAATGTTGGCCGATGAAGCACACTGAGAGGTTGATGACAACACACTACGATCCATTTCAACTTCCTGTTGACATGAACATCTGTAGCAATAAGGTAACCATCATCGACCTGTATAAAACTCCTAATTAAAGTTCTCATCGTCAGCAGAGGACTCTACACTGTGTGTTTATTTAAAACTATCAAGTGTCGTGAAGTTGTATTGGTTATGCAGTGCTCTATGCAGTGCAACAGACAAATACGGTGGCAACTATATGTGAAAACGCTATTAAACGATGTTGTATGTTATGTAACTGAATGTTGCATATAAGATGATTTAGAACAATATGTAAATATATGTATGCTTGCAGCACCTATGCCCTATAAATATTGAAACTGTAGAGCCTTGTTTACAGACAGAGAACGGAAATACGTCGTTGCTCCTGTTGGTTTGAACACAATGGAAGCAGAATTTATAGCGTAAAAAGAACAGTTATTTAAAGAATAATGTAGGGATATAAGATAGAATGAATAACAAGAAATGTGTCAACAATTATTATTTTATTTGCTGCATGTACAAAACGTAAATAAACAAAGTTATTTACAATGTGTACTTGTCTTTGATTGTAAGAGCACCAGTGAAAAACAAATATTATGCAAGATGTTCACAGATATGATAAACACGTCATAATATTCCGCAAACCCTCAATCATATATACAGTAAATATATTCACTCATTGAGTGAATAGAGCCACTACGGTACACTGTCAACAAATTTCGACGATATAAACACACATTTAAAACAGCTTATAAAGGGTTCAAGTTACTTGCAAATACCCACATACTTAAAACTGATATATGAGCAACCGAAGACGGTATTGACTTTGTAAATGGAGGTCCAATAATACTACCTTCAGGCTTTCTGTTAGGACAATGCTTAGCATTTGATGCTAAAAAGGTTTGCAAATCTGATCTGCCTGTAGATACACACATCAAAATGTATTACATCACCTCGGTTCCGAGAGATCCAGAACCTGTACAGAAAACTGGAATAGAATCAAGATAAACATCATTTCCGCTCTTTATATTGGTCATGAAAACCACACTTTGCATATTGTTCCACCATACAGCGTGACCATCAGAGGTGGTGGTCTAGATTTCTGTGCACAACGGTATACGCAGTAGCACGTCCTCTTGCAATGACGCATGCCTGTATTCAACGTGGCATGCTATCCTCAAGTTCATCAAGGCACTGTTGGTCCAGATTGTCCCACTCCTCAACTGCGATTCGGCGTAGATCCCTCAGAGTGGTTGGTGGGTCACGTCATCCATAAGCAGCCCTTTTCAGTCCATCCCAGCCATGTTCGATAGGGTTTATGTCTGGAGAACATGCTGGCCGTGAGATACAGGAGGATTCCAGTTACATTACGTTATAGTCAGGCAGAGGTTCCGAAATCA
Source organism: Schistocerca cancellata (assembly GCF_023864275.1). Classification (NCBI taxonomy): domain Eukaryota; kingdom Metazoa; phylum Arthropoda; class Insecta; order Orthoptera; family Acrididae; genus Schistocerca; species Schistocerca cancellata. The sequence continues at coordinate 733,857,293 of NC_064631.1, forward strand.
GGTATTGGATTGTAACGCATACCCAGGAGCAGTTATAGCACAATTTAATAGTGGTGAAGAGTAGATTGAAGTTTGAAACATTAGTCAGGAAGAAACAATACGCAAAAAAGTGGAATACGTAAGTACTAAGTAATGGAGAGGCAAGCTTAAATGTCTCTGAAGCTACTGATACTGCAATATAGCGCATTAGCCAGTTCAGTAGAATAAGAATGGACACTTCTATAAAGGGCGATCAGGGAGAAACGGTCCAGTAAATGAAGTTCTAAAATGCATACCTTATGAGCTATGAGCACTTTTTCACGTTCGATCCTGTGGAACGAGCACTAAATAGTTTACCTCTCACTCTTTTTGACGTGTCAGTCCTGTTGTATTTATTTCTTTGTACCTTACGAATATGTCTATAGTTGTGGAAAAGGGCAGTCACTTGTGTCCTGATAGAACAGTTTAATCATCCTCCACTCGACCGTCATTTCAGCATCGTCAGAGTTCTGAGGTGCAGCGATCATGGTTCATTAAGTTACTTCCTGAGTTTGCACACATACCTGCAAATCCATCGCTATCTTCCGGTGGAAATGATGAAAGTAACTGTGGCTGTTGACGTGTATGAACTACACGTGGGCATTATCGAGGCATTTCGAGCCATGGAACAGAGAATAATTTTAGGAACTGGAAAATATATTTTAGAAAATGCTGCTTGTTCCAGATACAGGCACAGAAGCTCAGGACGACTCACGAGAAATATGCTCAGACAGTCCAGTTACGCTGGATTCCCTGAAAAATTACAGTAATCTTAGATAAATAAGGGCATAAATGAGAACTGCGCAAGTGGAAGTGGCACCCCATCTTGGAATGATCAGAAGTAAAAGTCTGCAGTCCTGTGAATGAATTAGAACACAAGCTGGCCAAAGAGCGAGCCCAAGAAAGTGCAACAGGAAACTAGAGCGAACATTTTGCGTCAGTGAGGAAATGACATGCAGCGCGAAAGAGAAGTGAGAAAGGGTGGTCTGAAACCATGAAAGAAACTATGACAGCAAAATTTTTTTTCAGCTGTTCAACATCACCATTCTACCATTTACCACTGTCGCCTAGTCTTACAGCTGTGTTGGCTGTGTTGGGGAGATTAAAGGCTCTCTCCAGCTTCCTGGAGTCTGGTGGGCCTGGCGGTGGGGCACGAGCCCGGAAACCGAGGGGTCACTCGATGAATTCTCCTCCGGTTATCAGCCGAGTGGTGGCGTCGTCTTGTCGCAACGTTTTAATGAGTTTCGTACCCATCATCTTCTAGCGAAGTCACTTTGTCGAATCCCAGCACAGAAATTCTGAGTCTGCCTTCAGTCTGAGCCTCACCTCTTGGGAGTGAACGTTGTGTAGAAGAGGAAAAGAATGCAGCTCGTCAGTCGACAAACCAGTTTTACTAAAACTATCCAAAATGAGAAATCGCATCATTTGTTAAAGGTGCAGAAATCACTGTTATACCTGCAAACCTCATATGGTGTATACAGTAGTTTTTTAAGTACCAATGCTTTCCATATTAATACAGAACAATGTTATAAGCTACATAAAGTGTATGATATGTACTGCAATGACAATAGTTGTATGCTGTCGTTCGGAAAATCCTAGTTCGTTCTATTTGGTCTTGTTCATCGCGTATCTGGTATAGGAACCGATCCTTGCCATGATGAACTGACAAATTAACAATGTGATGGAGCGTTTTGCAAAAATAACTAAGCACCTACATCCCTACTCGTCAGACAGCTTTGCGGTGTGCGACGGAGGATGCCTGCGACACCAAGGCCACTGTCGTCCCCACCGTGACGTCAGCCTAGCTGCTGCACATCCCCCCTCCCCCGCCATGACAGCCAGTACTTTTCTGCAGGTGTGGCCGCACTGCGTCAGCTTCTCGGGGAAGCCCCGGCCTCTGTCGAGCTTCCTGCCGGCAGTAGAGACGGGTCGAACTCGTTCAGTCGCGTGAACTACTTCATTCATTTTACTCTTGCTTTGAAGCGTTCAAATGAAGTAGTTCATTCATGAAGTACGGAAGCCTGGCGAAGTTGCTCAGCCGCGGCTACGCTCGATTCGCCTCGCTCGTACAACAAAGCTTTGTAATACTTCATAATTTTACCAACATATGGCCGAACTATGCAGTAACGTGCACGCAACGTTTCACGCTCTTACAGCATCTGAGTTAACTTAAATAGAGCATGGTCGAAGGGGACAAAGGAAAGATAAACAAAGAAGCCTGTCACATATAAAGAAGGTATTACATTTAATCTTGCTCGGCAGTTTCTCATGAAGCGCCCAAAAAAGTCGTTACGTGCCAAGTGAAACTTTATTTGTTGTGTTCATGGACCGCAAACTAGGGCTACCAATGAAATGCCATCCAATTTTATGTTCCTTTTAAAATTTAATCCAAAATAGAATGAATATGTTTACCACTGTCACAAAGTCTATATACCTACGTTAAAGTAATTATTCAGAAGTTTTCCTGTAGATTTTATTTTTGTTGAGAATAATAACACTCCAGATTCAAAACGTAAACTGTCACCTGTAGTCATTGGTACAATTTCAGGTAAAATCCCTTTTTATTTTATTCGGAAACCAGTTTTTGTGTCTGTTCACTCTTATTCTATGGCTAGCAACTCGCGATCGCGTAAAAGTAGTGAAATTTGGGATTTCTTCACAGATTTAGGTGATGGGAAAGCAAAGTGCAACTGTTGTTCTAAGTGTGTTTCATATAAAGGAGGAATTACATTTAATCTAGCACGTCATGTTCGAGTGCTGTATCCAACAGTGTCATTGTCAGTCAGACGCTTAGCGCCCCCAGCTCCTGCATCTTCCGATATTTCTTGGACAAATAACCCGGACAATCCGGAACCAACACCAGCAATTGTCAGAAGCGAACAGCAGTCGGTGGCAGAAAATAACAATATCATCTCATTATCAGACAGCAGGCATCAATAACACAGGACATTACCTACGTATTTTTCGAAACCTCTTTCGAACAACAGAAATCAGGAGATAGATTTCACACTTCTGGAGATTGTTGTAAAGGATTATTTGCCCTTCAACATAGTGGAAAGCAAACATTTCCAAAGTTTTGTAGGCAAACTAAATGGTGCTTACAGAATGCCAGCTCGGAAGACCATTTCCAATACACTACTACAACAACAGTACGCCATGATGAAAGAAATTGTAAGAGTCAAAATAAATTCTGCGGAAGCGGTTGTGCTGACAATTGATGGGAGGACCTCAACCACAAATGAGAGTTTTTTGTCGGTGACAGCACACTACGTTAAAGACCTGGAGCTGGCGTCTTCCCTCCTAGAGTGCTTTAAGTACGAGGAAAGGCACACGTCAGAAAAACTCTCCGAAGAACTGTGTCGTGTCACAAGGGAATGGACCATTCAAGAAAAAGTTGTGTGTGTTGTTAGCTACAATGCTGCTAATATTGTGGCAGCTATAAGACTCACAGGCTGGTAACACATCCCCTGCTTTGCACACATACTCAATTTAATTGCTCAGAATGGGCTTCCACACATTCAACCCATTTTGAATAAAGTAAAAAAAAAAATTGTTCAATTTTTTAAAGAAGTTCACAGGCCTGCACGAGACTGAAAAAAATGCAGGAACAGTTAAGAGAGCCAGTTCTGACACTAAAACAGGACACTGTTACAAGATGGAATTCAACCCATGATATGCTGCGAAGAATAATCGAGGTTAAGAATTCCCTAATGACAGTTATCACTCTGAATTATCCGGATCTTCCAAACCTGACTGCAGAGGACATTGCAAGTGTAACACAAGCCTGTGACCTGTTGAAAGTTTTCAAAGAATGCACCGAGGAATGTCAAGTGAAAATGTTGTCACTACCTCCAAAGTTATACTCCTTAGTCGCTCGCTGAAAAAATGGTGTTGCAGCTTTGTTAATGACACTGAAATTCGTGTATAAGTGTGACAGATGGCGGAAAAGTTAGGTGAAGACCTAAAATGACGGTTTCGAAATATAGAGGAAAATTCCATTTTCACAAAAGCAACTTCATTAAATCCCCAGTTCAAATTAATGGTTTTACTGATAAAAATTCTGCTGAGAAGGTGAAATTAAACCTGATCAGGCACTGTGAGAAATTTGTGACAAACACGTCCACTGCTACTGCAACAATCTCAGTTCCAACCACTGAATCTATTTCTAGTCTCTGGCTCGAATTTGATGAAGTGCTTTCCAGGCTGCAGAGTAGTTCACACCCGAGAGCTGCTGCAATGGTGGAAGTGGACAAATACTTACAAGAGCCCCTGCTACAGAGACAAGGCAGTCCACTTCAGTGGTGGTCTGAACGGTTGTCAGTATACCCCTCGCTCTTTGAAGTTGCAAAAATACGACTGTGTATTGTTGCAACCTCCACGCCGTGTGAAAGAGTGTTCTCGAAGGCAGGACACCTTATAACTGACAGAAGAAATCGCCTGACTGGAAAAAAGTGGAACAAATCATGTTATCAAACGGAAATCTCTGAACATTCGCCAAATCCGTTGATGTTTATTCATAAATATATTTGTATTTTTTAAACATAATTAGGACAATCCTTAAATTGACATTTAGTGTAATTATTTCAATAATGTGTACGAGATAAAAAATCCAACATGAACGATTATCTTTCAAGCGTGGATTCGACTGATGCTTCAGTTCCAGACTCAGAAGGTAAGCATTTTACTTTCATATTGGCTGTGCGTGCTCACACAGCCAGACTCTTCGTTTGTATCTTCAATATTCATTTGTCTGCAAGCGCTGCCAACGGTAGGCTACCCGTAGACGCGAAGTATAACTGCACAAATAGTCACGGGTAATGTTGTCAGCCCTGCAGGAAGCAGTTGACGCTGCCTTCCCCTCGCCCCTCACTTCCCCAACCCCTCCTAAACCTATCGTTCCCCACAAACACCGCGCGATTCGTCGACAGGCAGTAGAGGGAGGACTGAAGTGAAGGAAGGATGAGTGACGTAGCGCCGATGTAGTGGGAGAGGCAGAGAGGAAGAGAGTGAGTGAACTAGAAGAAAGTGTGGAGTGTGCTATCTGTGAAGAATTTGAAGTACCAGTTCATTGAAATTGAGTGGTTAGTTCACAGTCCACTGGAGTGTAGCGTTCATTTGAGCGACTCATTCACGAGCTCCCCATCACTAGCCGGCAGTCCACTGTTTCGCGATGGCGACCTACGTGCCCAGTCATCAACTGGTCAGACTTTCGTGTCCTACATGACACTTCAACCTTGAACCTTGACCCTAACTTGTTACCAGATGATCAACCCGGCCACATCTAACGACACTGGTCAAAACACATCTAGACGTGGAATGTTTATCTACACCGTACTCTCATCTCGATGTCAAACGGTTCTGTACTGCGTCACATCGGTTGTAGTTCACTGACGCTTTTAACGGGTTGCCAGAGAACAGACACACTTCTACAACTATGACTGGTGTCGTTTTTACTTTGACTAACGCTTGCCCTAAAAGGTAAATTTATATAGTGAAACTATGCTGTCTACTATTTGTAGAACTTTTGCCCTACTTCGTTTTGTGACGCAAAAGTGTCAGTTTTTATGTAAGAGGACTATTCTGAGCAAATCCTTACTTTGCTTTTGCTTCCATTCCATCATCTGGTAGCAAGGTGAGCTGATGCGACGAAAATGACGTCAATAAAGTAACATCCTACGTTCTCCTACATTTTGAAATCACTAAAGGATTCTTTTACACATCAAAATGAGTAAATATATAGAATTGTGAAATTCGCCTGTACTCCGCCTCTCCATAAACTGATGTCAATAGCGTTAGTAGATTTTTGTGAATCGAGCTTACACACTCCATGGTTAGCGGCGCCATCTGGCAGTCGGCGCTTTCGTGTAGTAAAAACATACACACATATATACATTACATACGCGGCCAGTTCCCTGACGGCCGTAGTACAGCCACTCCCTGGTTCCTGCAGCGTTGCGAGTGACGGGCCATATCTACATCCGCACATGGGCTGTGTGATAGTTACCTCTGTCACAGTCTGTGCATTCGCACACAATAGTGGCATTGTGAGCAGTGGACCTGTATGGCTGACGTTGCACACTGCGTATCCAGTAAGACCTACTTTCGGCAAGTTCAGTGCTTGATTTGTGACGGTACGCATAGGTACTCCCCACTGGTGTCTCGGTCTTGGGAAAAAAAAGGATCTATACTGCAAATTTTGAGAAATCAAGCACCAGCTGAGGTTTAAGCTGTACACCACTTACCAAATGCACTCCATGTCATTATTTTTGTCACGGTACATAAAATTTTTCAGTGTGTGCATGGCAACAAGAGCGATTCAGCTCAACAGATTATGGCGCTGTGTAATGCCTGGTGGCTGATAGGTACCAATAAATATTACTACTTGTGTGTGTGAATGGAATTTTAAGCATAAAACGTATTATGCTATAGTTGACCTCTTTTATGCTACCTTTTTGTATTTTAGATCTGAAGAAGTCTCGTCAATGATCTGAAACTAGTAATCAGTAGAGGAGTTTTAGCGATCTTGTAATACGACTTTTATCCACACATTTTAACATAACAGATCGCGAATCATCCCTTTTAAAAATGGGAAATAATAACGAGAAAAAGTGTAACTTTTGTGCTCAAGGGCATATTTTGCACTAGGTTGGCGCCACCTGCGACCGCAATTCTAATTCGGTCTAAATTTGTTTTAGCAACAGAGAATGCAAGTTTGATGGCGCATTGTTGAATGTCTAGTTGCTTAGTTTCATTTTCATGGTTGATTTATAGACTAACCATTATTTTTAGCAGTTTGTCACAGTTGAGCAAACGTGTTTCTTTTGAGGAAGATTTTCTACAATGAGTCATAGAGACCTGAACGAGGCGGAAATTTTCGCTTAACGTCTCATAGACGAACAAGTATCAGAGTTAAGGGATTTCGAGTCGAATTATATAGACATTGAAGAGAATACAAATAAAGAAGATACGGGGAGGGGTGGGGGCAATGAAGAAACAATGCACACGACAACACTCCCAGTATGCTACAAGTTCTGGTAGTGTGTATCCAGAAGCAGCTCCAAGAATACGTAAAAGTGGTTCTGCGAACTTGGCCCATAAACCTCAGCGAAGAAGTACAGCTGGGAAAGAAGTATCTGAACCAATCAAAAAAATTTTCACTGCTGAAATGGTTAGGAAAATAACTGACGATACAATTGTATCATGTGAATGCAAAAAATGGATCTCTTGTTAGCGATCCTGAACTATACGCTGTACAGTAACACATACTACAATATACTGCCCTACTTAACGTAATCTGTTACATTAGTTTGCTTTTAACATCTAAGATGTACGCAATCACTTTGCATTTGACGATGTATTCGTTGTGACGCCTGATTTGAAACCAAAAATCTGCAGAAATCGAATGTTTGAAAATAAGAGTTACCTCCCCAAATAAGCAACAAAAAAAACTAACATTGGATCTTACAGCCGATACATTTGTCCGATAATGGAATAAAAATACGTAGATTTTAAGGGTAAGTCGCAAGGGACTTTATAAATACAGCATTCATATAGGGTTTAGATGGGACCATTAGATTCCTTTTTTATAGCCTAAATACAACATTCATGTACGGTTTAGATAGAACCATTAGATTTCGATGTTATAGCCAATAAGTCGTTAAAAGTGATGTCGCTATGAACGGTCTAGACTGAATGTATCCACAGGACGTGTGGCATGTAATTGAAAAAGTGGCGTGCCAACGCGTCTCCTCGAGGCTTTCAGGCTTGCAGCGAAATGGCCTCGACGAGAAAAATTGAGGAATTGCAGCCAATATAAGAGGCCCTGCCGACGATCGGCCCAACCACGCGACATTCGCGAGCGGAACAGGAGTAGGCGGGTGACAGTATGAGGAGAAATGTTGCTGAGAATAGGTTCTGGGTTCGAACCCCAGTCCAACACAAAGCTTCACGTCACGGCATTTCAAATAAGTTACATGTGAAGAAGCAACATTTAACATCTTTCGTAGTTCGTTAACAAGGACAATAGATGCTGGGTAGGAATCCGCGTCCGTTAAAAATATTTACGTTATGTAATTTATAGTTGATATTTGCTAACTGATACTGTCTAAAATCGAGGTATATCACTCTCTGTATGCCTAGTCAGGAATGACTGTTAGTTTCCGTCAGTCACGAAATCTTTGCTTAGTCTACATGATATGGGTTTGCATCCATACGCAGAACGAGACGGTTCGTCGTGTCATTTGAAGTTCATAGATATTCTCAACTAGCTGCTCGTGTAATTTAAATTTTTAATGTCATTTTGTGTTAAATAATAAGTACGGTATGTTACTTTGAAGAAAAAATCATGAATATGACGAACTTACTACGTGCATTACCTATCCGACGTAACAATGAGAGTGGTAACATTTGAGGTATGTCATTTATTGTAATAAATGTGAGCTTACAAGCGTTAAGCACAGTTTCTATGTGATACGGGGTTCCCTGATACTTGTAGTGTCGTGGTATTACTTTACATCTTGAGTTACTGCGATACGGGGCAGTGTTTCTTAGTGGTGACTTGTTGGAACCATTTTCAATAGTCAAACGACTACTGAGGGGCGATTAGAGGACCTGCTCAACAGCTGCGTTATGCGGATTGCATGCAAATTAGGCGAAATGCAATTCGATTCGTTCGGATACTTTTGAGCATGACTGTACGTACATAAGTTGTGTAACAGAAAGGAGTATTGTTGGTCCCTTACAAGTAGGCATATTCTCACCATTTACGTACGTAATCGTTCATTGCTTACGGAAAGATTCCGGACCATACACAGTGTAAGTACTGGCTTCAGAGGCGGTACCTTCAGTGTCGGCGCTGTGTGGTCAGGAAGGGGCAAAGTGCGAGCACGTTCTGTGAAAGAAATATTAGGCGCTGCTGTGACTAATAGTAAGGGCGCATAAGTATTTTGTTTGTAAACATTGTTGGTGGTGTTCTTGGAGGCAGATTATCTGTAGAAATATTCCTATGTTATTCAAAGAATTCGTAAATACAATATTGTCAACCGATCTGACTAAAAATTGAACTAATTTTTGGCATTACATAAAACCAGCAAGCGGATCGAAAGCATGAGCTGTGTCGCTCAGTGACCATACTGCCACAGAAGCGGAAGATGACCGACAGAAGGCGACATACAGAGCTGCCTTGAATCATTCACTCGTTTCCAGAATTCTAAATTTTCGGAAATATTGCTTGTACAAATATGATTGGAGCATGAATATAACAGCAAACTCAACGAGTTTAAACTGTGCTGACCACCTCACATTAACAATGCAGCGCCTTGCCAAAATGCCGACAAAGCGAGAGAAGAGTTTTCTCGTGTTGTAATATGCGGGATATTTGACCGAATGTCGCAGCAGGGGGGGTGAACGAGGTTTCTGTACGCGGTCCACAGAAGTCAACAGCAGGCGCAAGCCGCGAACTCTAAAACACCGCAGCAAAGTGTGTGGAGCACCGTGCGTCGGCGGTCACACATCGAACCGCACCGTCTGCATTTCTCACAACTATTAAAAGCAGAAGGTTGCGGCCGGCGCCTTCAGATTTGCGCCACAATGCACGGAACGGTTGAGGATGGACATTTCGTCCCCATGCTCATACTTAGCAACGAAGCAACCTCGCATTTATCTGAAAATGTTTGTCTCCGCAATATGAGAGTGTGGCGTACTGTGGATCGTCGTAGTTCCTTCACAGAATAAAAACGGCCCATTCAAGCTTTGTCTGTGACACTGGACAGAAAACATTAACCATCTGCGAATCTGGTTCGTGCGCCGCAATTTCATGAGGATTTTCAGTAGCCCACACTCATATTGCGGAGATTAAGTTTTTCGGATAAATTCTAGGTTGCTCTGTCGCTGAAGATCAGCATGAAGGTTCAGCATGGAGGTTCATCCCCCAGTGCTCCCTCCGTTGTGGCGCGAATCTGAAGGCGCCGGCCGCAACCTTCCGGGCTGCAGACGGTACGGTTCGCACGGTCTTCCACACACCTTGCTGCGGTATTTAGAGTTCGCGGCTTGTCGCTGCTGTTGACCTCTTTGTACAAAACTCTCGCTCACCCTCCTCCACGGCCGAAGCTGCCGTATTTGGTCAAACATCCCGTACTTTCCAACACACGAAAACTCTTCTCTCGCCTTTTCGGCATTTTCGCAAGGCGCTGCATTCTTATTATGAGGTGGTCGGCACAGTCTAAACTCGCTGAGGCGAAAAATGTTTCGGAAAATGCAGAATTCTGGAAACCAGTGAATGATTTATTGGTAGCCCTGTATTTCGCCTCCTGTGTCGTCTTCCATTGCTGTGACGGAATGGTCACTGAGCGACTCAACTCATGATTTCGATCCCATTGTTACTTTCACATGAGGCCAAAAGTTGTCTTAATTATTAGTCGGAAAGTCGGAAAGTTTGACAATGTTGTATTTACAAATTCTTTTAATAATATAGATAATATTTGCACACAAAACCTGCCTCCAAGGATTCTCCTGATAATGTTAAGAATCAAAGTACTTCTGTGCATCTCCAATTAATCACCGCAGCTCCTAATATTTCATTCACAGAATATACTAGCACTTCTGCACTAACTAATCACGTACTGCCAAAACTACGTAGTGACTTCAGTTCCACTACCTATACTGCGTACATTACCATTTGCCATCTTGCCGTAAGCAATCAACGATGACGTACGTAAATGGTGAGTATATGCCTACTTGCATCCGACTTTTATTACTCCTTTCCAGTACACTATTCAGTAAGTACGAACATGCAACCCAACGCAGTTTCGCACCTGACTGACGTACTCGTAGACCAAGACACAGTGTAAGTAGGCTGTTTATGTTTTCTCTATGTAAGTAGGCTGTTTATGTTTTCTTATTGGCAACGTTACGTAGCGCTCAATATGAAAATCACTGGCTGTGCTGTGTGCAGTCTGTGGCTAGTTTACATTGTTGTCTGCCATTGTAGTGTTGGGCAGCGGCAGCTGGATGTGAACAGCGCGTAGCGTTGCGCAGTTGGAGGTGAGCCGCCAGCAGTGGTGGATGTGGGGAGAGAGATGGTGGAGTTTTGAAATTTGTCATGAACTGCTATATTTATATATGATGATATCAAGGTAAATACATTGTTTGTTCTCTATTAATATCTTTCATTTGCTAACTATCCCTATCAGTAGTTAGTGCCTTCCATAGTTTGAATCTTTTATTTAGCTGGCAGTAGTGGCGCTCGCTGTATTGCAGTAGCTTGAGCAGCGAAGATTTTTGTGAGGTAAGTGATTTGTGAAAGGTATAGTTTAATGTTAGTCAGGGCCATTCTTTTGCAGGGAATTTTGAAAGTCAGATTGCGTTGCGCTAACAAAAATATTGTGTGTCAGTTTAAGCACAGTCATGTAAAATTGTTCAAAGGGGACGTTTCATATGTCGACCCTTAGCCGAGGATACCTCACTGGAATCTTCTGATTTTTTTCTTGTAGTTTGTGTAATTGGTGTAGCTATTGTTTATTGATAGCGCGTAATCATAGAGAGAATTTCCTTTGTAGTTGTAGTTTTTCATTGTTGTACAGTAAAACAGTTGTGGCATGCATGTAGATTTGCACCAAGTATTTCGCAGCTGCGCTGGCAATTAAGTAGACATTATTTCCATTGCTATGTTATTTTATTTTGCTCTTCAAATTGTGCTTTTCTGTGTTATCGTGTGAAATATTGTGACAATTATGGCGTGTGAAAAACGTAATACTAGGCTCCAAAGTAAACTGAGAAATGACAGTGAAGACGAAGGCAGTGTGTTAGCGCCGCAGAGTAATGAATTAACTAATGTTCAAAGTAGTAATTTGGTAACTGCGCATAGGGAAATGGAGCGGGCGGCAAACAATGGTGTAGACAGTGAAACAGGTAGTGAACAGGGAAGCGTTATCGATCGATTGGTCGGCAACAGCTCGCCTCAGGAATCGGGAATGACAGGACACAATCTTGCAAATACTGCAGATTCAGGTTTTGGGTCCTCACCGTTTTCTCAAATAAGTCAAGACACATTTTCTGCTTGTCAAAATGTCAATGTTGCCGGTGCAAATTCACTGCCGAAAAGAACTGAGGAACATGTTTCAGACACCAGTGCATTGTTATTACAATTAATGCAACAAATGGGACAAAAGCTTGAAAAGTTAGACACAATGGAACAACACCAGAGACAAACACAGCAACAGTTAGACACAGTGGAACAAAATCTCAAAAAGTTAGACACAATGGAACAAAATCAGAGACAAACACAGCAAAAGTTAGACACAGTGGAACAAAATCTTAAAAAGTTAGACTCATTGGAACAAACTCTTGAACAAACACGTGAAGATTTAACTACTGAGTTACATAACATTGAATCGAAATGTCAAAAAGTCTGTAATGACGTAAAAACACAAATTTGTGAGCATTTTCAACCTATTTTTTCGCGGCATGAAAATGCATTACAGAATCACAAAGCAGCCATAAAAGAACTGCAAACCATTGTTCATGAAAATCATGAGACCTTGTGGGCTAAAATTGACTCAGTTGCATCTACCGATTCGGTTACGCAACTTGCAAAAACTCAGGAAAACTTAAAGGACACAGTAGATTCGATTTCAACACAAATGGACACTCTGAAACTTGGTTCAGAAAAACACACTGAGGAAATGTGTTCACTATCGGAGAAAGTAGCCGAACTTTCGGATCAGTTCACTAACTTATCTACAAAGGTAGATGATGATCTGAAAGACACAAGACCTGTAGCCTTCACTGGCACAGAAGAGTATGAACAAATTAGAAAATTCAAACAGAATCAAAATCAAATCAATACACAACACCAAAGAGAAATCCGGGAAGTACAAGATCAGCTGACACAGGTAATACAACAATTACGTATTTCAGAGGATACTCGCGCCCCAATACGGGAAGAGGGACACAGAAATACGGAACAGCCACAAAATAATAACACAGGGCATTTCGGAAGTTATGAAAGAAATTGGCAATGTGCACCGAATTTTGAGATGGAACGGCCGACACGACCTAACAATGACCGGTATGCGACTCGCCAACATGATGATTTTGACTATAAGCTGTTCATTACTACACGTAAATTCAAAACATTTAAGAATTCTGGCAACGACATTCATCCACAAGCATGGCTCCATCAATTCTCGCATTGTTTTCCTCCCAACTGGTCGTTAGAACACAGATTAGAATTTATGTGTGGCTACTTAGAGAATGAACCAGCTGTAAGAATGCGATCGGTAATTCACGATTGCCACAGTGAAGGAGGGTTTTACCATGCCTTCCTCTCAGCATATTGGTCTCAAGCTACACAAGACCGTGTAAAACATAGCATAATGATGATGAAACACTTTGAACAATCTGAATTTTCCAGTCTTGTCAAATATTTTGAAGACATGTTGCATAAGAATCAATATCTTTCAAACCCATACAGCCTCTCAGAACTCATCCGCATTTGCTTACTCAAATTGCCTGAACATTTACGACATATTATTTTGGCAGGACGTTGCAAAGACAACATTGAAGCTTTTCAGGGACTGTTACAAGAACTGGAAATTGACACTGACAATCGCGGAATGCAGGAGCACAACAATTACAGATCACATCAGTCGCAATTCCGCGATGAAAGAAATAATAACTGGACGCGACAAGGCTATTCTCACAACACAAATCGTGACCGAAACAGACACCACCCCTATTACAACCGTTGGCAGAGTAGTAATAATTACAGGGAAAGATCACCTCTCCGCGGTAGTGACTATCACAGAGACAATCAGAGAAACAGACAATATGGGAACCAAAATAATTATTATCAAGGGAGACAGAATAACTTCAGACGCAACAGTTCAGCGCGCAGTTACGGTTCAGGGAGAAATTCTCCACCACATGACCGACAAACAAGAAACTATGTAAACTACCGACAAAACGACAGACGTGAATTTCATCAGAACTGGCGGGATTCTAACAGAGCTGGGCCCTCTCGGCAAGGTGAATTTGTAGAAGTTAGGTCTCCTAATCCCAATAACAACGCGCGCCAACAAAGAGACAGACAATGACTCGCGCCGCAGGCACCCACGTGCGCCGGCTGGCTCAGGGAAAAATAACATAGACGCTAACCTTGAGAAAAATTCCAGTATTCTTTACCGACGTATACTGCATGATAATTGTATTCCAGCCAAACTGTGAGTACTATGAAGAGTAAAGGATTGCACCACATTTCACATGCAAAACCGTTTATTGAAAGATAATCTGCTTTTTAACTTTGTCATTGCCATAAAACTTTTCACTTTACATTACTAGTATGCTTGTCAGACTTAGAATCTGTTAACATGCAACAATGTTTGAAGTTAAATATCCAGTCAAGAACCAAGAGAACTTATTGAAACAGAAATGATGAATGCATTGTTATAGTGAACAGACGTCACAGTGTTATTGTGTGTGTATTTTCTTGCTTGCTAGTTGCACGATTACGTAATGACTATCAGGCTTACATACTTGGAACCTATACTGGTACTGCTGATGAGATTTTAATGCAACATTTTGGTTTACTTGAAAATACATTCTGGGTTTAAAGTACTTTCTGTGAGATACCAGACGACACAGTGGTTAGTTTATGTGACAACTACACGGTTTTATCACGACGCTACTAATGAGTGACAATTTACAATGTGGCTTTTGCGGTGTATCTGTTTTATATCTGCACAGTTTTCTGTTTTATTCTGGAAAGAAAAACATGTTTTAGTAGTAACTTTTGTGGTATAGCAACAATGAGACAGCCTTTTTCGTGGCACAACAATACGTTACTGTACAGTACTTTCTTCATCACGCCAATAAGCATAATAACTACGATATCTATATGCAAAGCATTTCACTTTTGTTTATCATGAGGTAAGTACATTGACTTCAGCAGAACTTAGCTTTCGGAGGACGATAACTACGACACTTCCACAGAATTATCTTACAGCAAGACGCACATTTAGCGCTACAGTACACGTATTTGAGTGATCAATTTTATACTTAAAACATTTATTTTTAAAGAATTTTGAATTACAAAGAAAGTTTTCCGTGATCTATTTCATTCCATTGGTGTAATCTGTAACACCTGAGGGTATAATTACATTAATCCTCAGGGGAGTACACGCTTACTTTGTGTACCATGTGTGTGGCAACCACAAGGAACCCTAGCTAATATGGTATTTGCTTATACAACTTTACACATCGGTACCATATTTCTCTAACACACAAATTACACAGCTATCTGATCATTTAACTGAGAGATAAACTTTTTTTATTACATCAGTGACACATGTTTACGCAATTACACAGTTGGGTAACTTCACACTTATGAAACTGTATTTTGTCTGTACTTTGTAAACTGATCATATTTTTTCGGACACATTGTGATGCTATGAGAGCTTTGAATGATGTATTTGGTGTGAGATCATGATTTTTAAAGTACGTTTGAGGTAGATGACACTATTGAAATGAGCAGAGAATTTTTTTAGGTTTTGAAATTATTGGAGGAAGCTACGACGATTTTGAGAGTTGACTGAGGTGTTATGATATTATTACGACGACAATGTGTATTATGCTGTTGAGATATGTTTATGATCAATAAGATGATGCTATATGAGGAATTTGGTTATGCTATGTATTTATTATGATGAAATATTGAAGTGTCGTCGCAAGATTGACGTGTCGACGAATATATATATGTGTATAAGGTAAGGAGTAATGAGTAGTGGGTAGGGACTCTTGACTTGTGAAACAGGATGTTGGAAACCAAGAATCGTACTTTAAGAGTTATGAAATGTGTGTATATGCGTGAATGTATCACAATGCTGGCGAAAATTTTTTGAACACTGTTAT
The DNA here is from genome assembly GCF_023864275.1 of Schistocerca cancellata. NCBI lineage: Eukaryota > Metazoa > Arthropoda > Insecta > Orthoptera > Acrididae > Schistocerca > Schistocerca cancellata. The sequence goes on from NC_064631.1 coordinate 733,873,217, forward strand.
GTTTACAGGATTTTTTTTCTACACATTTGTTACGCAAATTTTCGACCTGTGAAATGTTTATATGAGACTGTCACTGTAGCGGAAACTGCTGTCATAAATATGTCGGTAAGAAAGGTAAGTGACCGTGACGTAATGCGTTGCGAGCGGCCAGGTGTGCCAGTTGCCTGGAGGAAAAGCCATTATTGCGAGCCCTTTTCCCTTTTCAGCGGCACAGGTAGAGAAAAAAAAAATTAAAAAAAAGACGCCATTAACCTCGCTTCTGACATTCCTTTGTAGAAAGCATCGCAAAAACGACACGGTCGAACTTGAAAACATATGATTACACTGGATGCCTAATGAAATGACGAGAAATATTTTTATGTCTATACACCTGATTATGACTACTGTCTCTCTAGTTGAGAGATTTTTCTACTAACTTATGAAATGCCACATGGCTATTGAACGATGTTCTTATGCTTTGCTGTGTACATAGTTGCTTATTTCATTTGATATCTAGTTTCTAGCTGCACTGCTGCATTGGTTCAAATAAAATTTTATAGATGTAGTAATATAAATATTTTCTGTCTACAGATCCAGTAAATAATAGTTTTGTGATATATTTCAAAAAAATGAGGGAGCACAAAAAGATATTTCCCTTCACAGGAACTGCATACATAATTTTCTTTACAATATTTGGTAATTTATTTCATAGAGTAAGTTATCGTGATGCATCACCTTAGTGTTAAGATGTGACATAGGTATTAGACATGGCCATTTTTAGTGTAATATTTTTTCTGCTTGAGCTTTGTCATGTTTAGGTATATCATTTTCTGCTGCTGTTTGCCAGGCATAGTGTTGCTGAATTTTAATTTGTGTTACTCTGCTAAGCCAGATTTATTTATTTTTTTTTTTGCACATTGCCTCATATTAGTTGTAATGTTGAATTGCTTGGTAATTTAGATTCACTGTAGCTTGCTTTGCAACTTTCCATTTTTTTGTCATTGCTGTTTGTGTTAATTGTTTTGTGCTGCTGCATTGCCTCGTCCCTTAGTTTAGTATCTGAGCTCAGTAGATTTAAGTTAGCTTAAGAGGAGAGTATATAAGAAACTAACTACTATAAATTTATAAGAAATGCATTGAGAAGCTATCAGAAAATGGTCTGGCAAAATAAAAAGGATACTGTACAGTGGAGAAAAACTATTATTGACAGAGGATGTGAACAGAATACAGAAAGCAGAGAGAAAAACTATTTTTGACAGAGGATGTGAACGAAATACAGAAGGCAGGCTTAGATAGGACTTTTGGGAATAATGATGAATGAAGGGAGATCTCCAAGAAGCAAAGAAAGTTTTGTTTGCAAAATACTGCAATGAAACAAACCCTGTCCTTTCCTTTTGTGTTATCCCACTATGTGTTTGGGTACCCTTGTGTATATATGTTCTTCCTGTCTTTATATGTTTACCTCATCAGACTTTTGTTGTAGAATTTTTCTCATACTCAGCTACATGAACTATGATGAGGAATACTGTTATCCTCAAATATAATTTGCGTTAATAATATGTTATTTACTTTGTGAAGATGTTAGACATTATTAATCCTGTTTTGTTTTAATGCTCATGTGTAAAGTTGATGTTTCAAAAGTTATTCTGATCTTTTATGTATTTACTTATGTCATAATTCCTGTAACACTGATGTATATGTTTATTTCTATTCTTTTGTAAAGCCCCTATTACTACAAACGTTATCTGTATTATTATGTTTTAATGATGTGTTTTGTACCTTTGTTATTGTATTCTTATGTTATAAAATTGTAATTGTCACCAGTTCATGATATTATTAAGTTGTTAGTTACATTTCACTGCACACGTTTCTGTTGGTCATAGTGTATGGACAATATGTGAGAAGTAGGGACTGATAGTGTTTGCATGTGTGTTAATGATTCAGCAAGGGACTGGATAACAGCATTGCTGGTTCTAAGGACAATTTCAAAAACTTTGTGAGTGCACAAGTGGTGGTTTATGGACTTGCTATATTATCCGCAAGACTCTTCAACGGTGATTGTGCACCTGCACAGTCACAACAGATGGCTGCTGGCTATCTCTCCAAGGACTACAGTGGGTCTGCATCTTTGATGACCCACCAGTACCATTATCTCTACAAGGACTACAGTGGGTCTGCATCTATGATGACCCACCATACCATTATTTCTACAAGGACTGCAGTGGGTCTGCACCTCTGGTGGCCCACCAATACCGTAATCTCTACCAGGACTACAGTGGGTCTGCTCTGTGATGACCTACCTACCAATATTCTTCCAAACTACGACTGACTCTGCTGTGGGTTTGCTCTGTCGTGGCCCATTATCTGTCTGCATGTCGAGAGTCAGCACTGTCTTTCCATTGGAAGGACAACACTACTTCTTCAAGACTGCATGGAAATCCACTACTTCCGTGTGCATTTTCTTTTACTGCTCAGACGTTGAGAAAAACACTGCTATTCTCCTGTTATGTACGATTAGGACTGTCTTTATGGACTGTGAGACAATTTTAGCTTTTGACCAACATTGTATCAATAAGTGTGTGCATTTGATATCTTTGTTATTGTAATTATGAAAAATTTTTTCAAATCTGTATTGGACACTGCCCAAACCAATTTGTAAAATTTTTTGTGGGGAGCATGGGGGCTATGTAAGTAGGCTGTTTATGTTTTCTCTATGTAAGTAGGCTGTTTATGTTTTCTTATTGGCAACGTTACGTAGCGCTCAATATGAAAATCACTGGCTGTGCTGTGTGCAGTCTGTGGCTAGTTTACATTGTTGTCTGCCATTGTAGTGTTGGGCAGCGGCAGCTGGATGTGAACAGCGCGTAGCGTTGCGCAGTTGGAGGTGAGCCGCCAGCAGTGGTGAATGTGGGGAGAGAGATGGCGGAGTTTTGAAATTTGTCATGAACTGCTATATTTATATATGATGATATCAAGGTAAATACATTGTTTGTTCTCTATTAATATCTTTCATTTGCTAACTATCCCTATCAGTAGTTAGTGCCTTCCATAGTTTGAATCTTTTATTTAGCTGGCAGTAGTGGCGCTCGCTGTATTGCAGTAGCTTGAGCAGCGAAGATTTTTGTGAGGTAAGTGATTTGTGAAAGGTATAGTTTAATGTTAGTCAGGGCCATTCTTTTGCAGGGAATTTTGAAAGTCAGATTGCGTTGCGCTAACAAAAATATTGTGTGTCAGTTTAAGGACAGTCGTGTAAGAATTGTTCAAAGGGGACGTTTCAACAGGTATCGTTAATAGGTAGCGTGTGTTTGAATTCCGTAATTAAATCTAGAACTTCTTTCTGCGCAGCCTCAATAATGAAAAATTAATACCCAATGACTTTATTCTTCCTGCAAAACAATGCTGAGAAATTTGTGTATGATAGTGTTTTCTCACACGTATGGTGAGCTATCAGTGCTGCTATTCATTAACTTTTAATTCACGTCTTACTGACAATTTACTTATAGAATCGAGTGGCTCCTTTCCTTACCTGAAATACCGATTACAAGATACGAAGTGCCACAGTAACTAATCTAACTTTCTTTAAAGGGCAGATGGACCTGTACTATATCGATGACATGTACAGATATACATCATTCTCGTTACCACTCACGAATGATCCTGCTTCCTGTTTATTTTTCATTTAAGGCATACTGAATCTGTAGCTGGGTTCACTGTTGCGTTCCATCTAGTAATGTAGTGTCCGAACACAAAGCTCCATCATTTGCATGGGAAAATTTAGTCGATAATTTCAGATCTCCAGAGAAAAACCGATCGTAAAGGTTTGATATTTTGCACAGAAACGAATATTCTTTTAAATGGAGGTTATCGCAAGTAATGTGTTTGACAGCCACCTAACAACTTGTTTTTGAAAATCGGAAACCGGTAATGGTTTTGTGTAAATAATCTTTGCATATCATGTTCGTGGTTGACTGCTCTAATTAAGTTGTAATCTTTATAATTTTACTACAGCCTAGTTTCTCATGCTGTTTGTTTTCGAGAATGCAGCGATAGATAGCAGGCACTATATAGTGTGTCTCAAATCAACATGAATGTTATTCAAAAGACCATTAGTAAATGATACGCGTTACCACTGCATTGGAAAGCACGTTTCCTCATAACATTAGCAGTAAAAAGTTGAACTCGATTATCCATTATATCATTCAGAAGACACACTAGATGATACCGATAACTCGCGTCGTAAGTATGGACGATAATATTCTTCAGATTCATTTGTTCCTTTTTAGGCCACTCGGCCACTGGGTTAACAAAAATTTGAAAGCGCACGAAAGACTAGAACTTAATAGTGCGACGCAGCAAAACGGAGCAAACGAAACAAAACCGTGGACGGAACAGCACGGCCTGTATTCGCCTGGGACGTGTTGACTGCCCGCGCCCACGTGTCAACAGGCGTACGAGGCTGGCTGCACCGATGCCTCTTTGTGCAGAGGCTGCGTCCGTCTTGTGCACACGCAAATTTACACAGGTGTAAACGTACGTTTACGCCAGCTACGAACTGTGACCTTACTCTAGGTACGAACTGTGTCCAATACTGAAAATTACTGAACCTGCCGTTACAACTGTATTTCGATCCATGACGTCATCAAAACGGACATAAAACACTCGTTGAAATCTAACGTGCATAAAATATCTGACACAGCAATAATTATCGTTACTGTAACATTCCATTTCTTTGGCTCCGCTAACTGACAACCGTACTGTAACCTGTCAACCCAGCCTAGACCTCGGGCTATGCAACACGTCACTTTTCCACCCCAACCGATATTAGAAAAAAAAACGTAATATAGCAACCATTTAAACATAACCGCGTTCTATTGTATCCGTAAGTATATATAACGTCACAGAGTACATCATTACGCAACGGGGCAATGTCGAAGCCCCCTATCGGTAGCTGCGACCTGCTCCAGTTTAGACAGTCACCTGTACTGGGAAGACGGGTATTTGCAGAACCTAAGGAGTGTTGATGCTTCAAAAAGGTGAAACAAGACGGAAGTCAGACACATGCAAACTTTTTTTAACTGGCTAACTACTAAATGGTTTATGACCAAATGGGCCACAAATGCGACAGCGAAATTTTGGCGAATCGCTTTTTTCTTCAGCAGAGGCATCGAAGGACCGGGTGGTCATAAGTAAAATGCAGCCACTCACCAAGGTTCACTGTGGTCTGTAATTATCGTATGGCTACGAAACTTGGCAGGTATGCTAAGGCTAAGGCGTTAATGCGAAACCAGTTTGCGACGGAGGAAATCTGTTCCGATTTTAGTTTCCAGGTGCGAATCTGTCGTTGTGCAACGTCTCGCCGAAGTCTTCGGTGCTCATACTGAACAAATTGTGCAGCTGGCGGTTAATAACAAGACCTACATTCTGCCCTTCTCACTTGTTTGACCCTTCCTGCCCACGTTCCGTTGCCAATCCATTACATATGGAAACATTTCTATACGTCTTTCTTCCCTTCGTAGAGCCATTTGGTGGCCATCATGGGAAATAATTTCTTTCCAGCGTAAATCGGTTCCGCAAGGGGGCTTTAGTATACCAAGTTTCGCTACCATACAACAGTTAAAGTCCACACTGGACCTCTGTGAGTGGCTCAACTTCAGATTATGAGCTCCCAGTGGTACAGCACCGTTACTGCCAGCCCAAGTATCGTGTGAGACACCACACTGTCAAATATTCTGCTGGTGGACAGAACACGTGAAGAATTAAAAGCACCCAGAAACATTGTACACTTTCGTAAGGCACCAGCGATCTTAATCTTTTATTATGGGCAATCGATGTGTGCGTCAGAGAGCGAATTCCACACATTCTCGATTAAATGGCGGCCTTTTTCTGAAACTGTTTTGGCTCCGGCCACTCTTCATCCGTCAACGTCACATTTCCCGACAATTCAGCACTACTAATCTCGCTATTCACGAGACCTTTTGGACAGGTCTTCAATTCGGTGCATCAATTGCGTTGCACATTTTGTGACAGCCGAGTATAAGAACGGAAACCACCACACACACTTCAGTGTCACGAAAGTGAGAACCAGTTGGAGCTCAGATTTCGGGTTACGCATTATTCATAAAATTCGTGGAACTTTTGTTTAATCATCCTGTCCCTCACGTGTGAAGACAGTCACTTTTATGTGACATCACGCGTCCTGTGCTGCGATTGGATGCGGCGAGCAAACTGGACAGTCGCTGTGCTGATCTATGTGTTTGCGAAGTTAGCAATTTCATAGTTTTGGTACTCAAATTTGCGTTTTATGACGATATGCAGTCTAAATGATACACGACATTTCAGAACTCTGTAAGATTTTGAGTACTTTATCATGCTAAAGAGTCGGTAAATCTGGCATCAGTGGCTACCGATAATTCTCTAAAAGTGACTTACCATCAGTAACGGGTAAGGCTTCTGTAACAGTATCTGCCTGAACGAAATAATGTTTGCTATAGGTTTTAGTCGAATATAATTAGCAAATGCCTCCACAAATGTAATTCCGACGTGATTCAGTGCTCTGACGGAAACTGATAACAAATCTACCTCGATTCTCGCAAATATTGCACTGGAAATGGCACAAATTAAATCTAGATTCTGCCGTCGTTATAGGCCGCGTATAAAAATTTACACTGCACTTTAATTGTGTCATTTGAACGTCAGATAAAGAAGTTGGCAAGTGACAGTGAATCACCATCATTCATTCTTTGGTCACGTAAGATACGACTAATGCGCAAGCACGATTGCGACAACTTTTCTGCAGAACAAGCCGCAGAGAACACGACGCGTCTCAAAGACCTCTCATGCGTTGCTTTGTCTCTTATCAGGCAAATAATAACACGTGACAGCCAGACAAAGCACTGCAGAGTTGGGTTCAAATGGTTCTGAGCACTATGGGATTTAACTTCTGTGGTCATCAGTCCCCTAGAACTACTTAAACCTAGCTAACCTAAGGACACCACACACATCCATGCCCGAGGGAGGATTCGAACCAGCGACCGCAGCGGTCGCGCGGTTCCAGACTGTAGCGCCTAGAACCGCTCGGCCACCTCGGCCGGCGCTGCAGACTTGTATAGAGCAAAAAAATTGTGGTGTGTGATCGCTTCTCTTTGATCAGCAAATCACAAACGAAACGTGACGTCACAGAACGATAAAAAAGAATTAGGAAGTTTTATTTCATGAAACGCAAACATTACGATAAATTTTCAAGAATTCGCCAACTAGCAACCAAATCTTCGCCTCAGTCTAACGTAGGTTGGGGAAAACAACAGATCGTTCGTGGATCACAACCTAAATTCCAGAAAACTGTAAAAATACCGAAATAAACACAAGTGCTGCGTTTCATCGCCAGAAACATGTCGGCATGACGCCACGAGTTCTGATTCGCGAGTGGAGTACAGGATTCGGAATGCCTACGCACTAAACAACTTCGGATGTCTGATTTCTTTGCAGACGAGTTAACGTCCGTAATATCTGACGTTAAGCATGTAAGCGAGCAAAAGTTTAGGAACGGTTTGAAATTATTCTTAGCGTGTGTTCGAAGTCACCAAGTGCTCAATCTCAAATGGTGGGTGAATAACGTTCGCGTATTTCAGCGCCGTGCATTACGTTACCTCACGACACGCCTTAAGTGTACAACTGTGATACTTTTCTTACTGTGTGAAAGCCATAACGTCTGGTTATACCTCTGAATGAGAAACAATATTTTAGATGTTTAAATTCGGCCAAATTAAGCGAAATATTGAAAAATAAACTTCTGTCAGCCCTGCAGGTCGCAACAGAGGCAACCTGCAGTCACTCTCGGCTGGCGGTCCAAAATTACAGACAACCACGGCTGCTGGAATCAGCGGCAGAAGACGCCGTGTCGCACTAAAACTCACTCAGTCCGAAGTGCTGACTGTTTGATGGTTTTCGCATACTTGCGTCGTCTAGGAACAATGGTTATTTCGTTGCAGTGACGTAACCAGGAACGCGTGGTTTACGTTTTCAACAACTGTGGTACGAGAAATCTGCAGGAATCGACACTGATACATCGAAACACCGCCCGACTGCGTGTGGCGCTATTTTCTGTTCGTTGCACGCTATTCTCACTCAAGATATCAGCGATTAAACGACTGTAACAAGGCGATACGTAACGAGTAATAAATTATTAAACACTTGACGCGCTAATTTAACAAACTATTCGCCATCCCTTTGTACGTATCGATCCTAATTTTTAGAGTAAGACAATGTATTAAACAAGAGCAGTTCCGTCGTGAGTTACGCGACAAGCCACACAAAAGCGAGCAGAACAACATCCGCAGCTTCCAAGTTACGCAGTGGAGGCGGGCTGCCCGCCTCACCTGTCTCTGGTGTTCTCGCCGAGAGGCGGGACTGCGCCGCACGCCGCCACACGCCTGCCCGCTCCGCCACAGCTGGGCCCCTCAGACAGCCGGGGCGCGCGGCTGCCCCATTCCTCCCCCCTGCCCGCCAACCGCAAAACAACACGCTGACGTCACGGGGCGGCGTTGCTAGCTCGGCATGCGAGGGAACGGCTGCAGCAGCGAGCGAAGCGTCTACGTGCGTGTCGGCACTGCCGGACCGCCTGCGTCCACCCACGCCACAGTCCGTTTATCTCGTTCCGTGCTATACAGCTGGTAACAACCCCCCCCCCCCCTCCTTAATGGGGCTCCCAAAACCGAATTTCGTAAACCGATTTCCCAATACCACTTCCGGTGAACGCAACGATGGAACTAAGACGCTGTATTTTGGTCACGGGACCAGGAGAGGTGTGAACAGAAGATTGTATAAGTAGTTACGCATTAGCTATTCACAGTCATATGACACATTTGTAGTCGATGCAACCGACGAGGTGGTGTTGGATCCCTATGGGACTAAACTGCTGACGTCATGGGTCCCTAGGCTTGCACACTACTTAATCCAACTTAAACTAACTTACACTAAGGACAACACACACACATGCCCTACGGAGAACTCGAACCCCCGAAGGGCTGAGCCGTGCAGATGCAACCGGCGCGATGTCTTCGGACTGTTACAGACAACAGTGAGAAGCAGGCGGCAGTTGCAACACACATTTCGGCGAGCTCGCTTTAGTGCGCCCCATTGTCTGTTGGCTGCTGTGTGTAAAACTAACTCATGCCCCATAATACGAGGAGAAGAAAGTGTTCTTCCTCTAAAACGACGAAAGAAGAGTTCCCTTTCTTGAAGTACACCACGACTATACAAACATACACTGTGTTGTTCGGTGTTGTTCATTGAACATGGCGTACGTGTCGATAAAACACAACTCACAAAGAAAAACAAGCACCTGTAGCCAGTTTTTGCAAGAATTTCTAGCAGCGTAACTTTCTTTTCAAGTACGAATAAACTACAAACAGGGGAAGCCTTTGGCGTACCAAGTTGAAAATTATGTCACATTCTAGCGTCGATGGCGCGATGGCAGTGGAAAAGTTTTGTGCTTGTAGGTGAAGCGAGGGAAAAGTTACGGCTACTTATGTGACGCGCTTGGACAGTCGAAACGACGAGCGGTCAAGAATGTCTTTTAGATCTGACGACCAACATGCATCCATACTTTCAACCCGTGCAAGGATTTTAAACAGGTTTGTACAGTCATTTGGGTTAAAACTGTTTCTTTTGAAAGAGTGTTCAAGCATTCCTCATTGCTCCGTGACTGGCCAAACTATAACGACTTTTGTTCCACGTGTCAGTCTGCAACCACTTGCATATTAAGCACTGCCGATAATTCACTGCCGTCCATCCAGCCCGGGAAACGGATAATGTGGAGATGTAGACACCTACTTTAGAAAATGTACACATATTCTGTACTGATCGCGGCCGGCCACGTTCCGTGATACACAGCCGTGACGTCACAACATGGACACACTCGTCCTCTTTATAACTACCGACTCTGCAGCACCACATATACAGCCCCTACCATCGACAGAGCTTGGCCTTACAGTCTTCTTACTCACGATGATATGCTTAGTATTGCAAAAGATTTGTCCTATTACTAAGTTTTACCATTTAAATTGTGTAATTTTTCTGCTGCTACAGCTTTAATATACTCTCAAAACATATAAATGGCGTACATCTAATGGATCGTTACGAAAACGAGTATTACAAGTGCCAAACGCACAAATTTCCATTACTTTATTTTCTACATCGACAATCGAATCGTACAACCTTTGTTGTCAAAGGGTTTTTGTTGCAGTTTGCTTCCTCCTCTGCGAAGTAGTGCTGTGATTTCTTACACATTCCAGCCACGTTTAAAATCGCTATGAAAGTTGCCTTGATGACAATAGAGAATAAATTCATCGTCAGTAGGTGCTAATACGAAGTTTGGTGTCCGCTCTCCGACGTGTCCGGAAAGTCCATATTAGAAACCTGTACTAGAAACTGGCACGCATCGTACGTGTTCCTAATCATTGAAAACCATGTCCTAATTAGGGCAAACAAAGTTGCTAAGGTAAAACTAGTTTGTGCTATTAGAATCTTGTCTTTAATATTCTGACTTTACGAAGGAAAGCCTCTGAGGTGCTCAGAACATTTCTGTGAATGACGCATACTACTTTTGTTTCGATCAGACCGATGCTTCGAAGTAAGTATCACAAATTGCAGTTACTGTTCCGGAGTTTAACCACATACGCTTCCGGAGGCAGTATGCAGCAGCTCTCAGACTAATCCAGATTTCTAACAAATGAAGCTACGTTGTCTTCCTTTCTTCAGAAACTGACAGCACCTCTTAGTTGCGACAGGTTATGCTTAACCCCGTCCCTCCACGTGGACCACAACGTCACACACGCTATGTTAGTCTTGTGGCGCTGGTATAGATTGAGACCAGAAAGAAAAAAAAAAAACGATAAAGTCATTATAAATAAGTTCCTCCCATTGATTTTTGTGTATGTTATCCAGCTCTCTGTGTATGCAATGCTTTATTTGAGAAGTAAGGATGCGTCTCTAGTTAGTAACGGTAGCAAAATTTTTCCCACAGCTGAAACTCCGGTTCCAAACCAGAGACACCATGAAATGGTGTCGCCCTTACTAACGAGGCGATGAAGCGAGTTGATCAACTCTGGGTAAATTGTCTGTTTTTTTTTTTATTTTCATCGCTTGCGTGGATAGGCTGAAAGAGCATACTGATATCTCTCTTAATCATCAGAAAACACGATAAGAAATGGTACTCTCTCCCGATGAAACTATAAGAAAGCCTTCACCTCATCTTCGTAATCGCATTTCTTTCCAGTTCGCCGCTCTGTAGTTCGTTAGTATCATATAAACGGACGATAAAAACGACACGGCGTTTATAATAAACTACCATGAAACCGGCTGTGGGCAGAAAATTCCGTTACAACTGGAAACAGAGTTGCTGGTGACGGCATTCTTGCGTCAGACGCCGTCCGTGTTCTTACCGAGTTAAAACCTTAGTGGCAGTTCGACAATATTTTAAAATATTTTGCCCCACGTAGCGACGTAAATGATTCGACAAATTGTTCTGGAGAAATGCCGCTGTCTCGATTGAAATTACTGTTGCGAAATCTGATCTGTGTGGCCTCTCTGATAACAGAAAACGTAAAGCAATATTATGATTTAAAAAAGTCTGTACGCCCGGTTTTGCGTTGATAACAGTACTGTAAATATTTTTGTCTGAAACCAAGGTGCGAAATATTATACACAGATAAGTCGAATTTATTTTTTCGGTGATTTATCTCGCAACCGCAACCGACAGGGCTTTGTCACTGCCTCAGCGATTGATTGTTGCTGTTAGCATCGCGCATTGTTGCCACTTTTAACTCTCCCGCGAGTAATGGCTGTTATATGGAGTAAATGAGAACGACAAAGAAATTTGCATGCATCAGTTTATCACCGAAATGAGAGTGAATCTATATTTGACGCAGAGACAACATTTTTAAAATGTACCCACAGCACAGCCTCGCGTATCCCTCCAGTTGCGAGTCGCGTGTCCACTCCCACATGTGAGTCACACTGCCAGCCGCTGGCCAGTTTTACCATCTTAACGCATCCGCTCAGTTCCTGTTTCGCACTTGGCACATTCATGGATGGCCTTCTGTCTCAGCTGCTTCCAGCTGATGTTACTCTACATTCCTGGGAAGGAGGCGATTGTGTTAGAAAATCTTCCGGAAAACATGTGTAGAAATCGTCAGAAAATACCGTCAAAATGTTTTTATCCAAGCCAATTAACACATGTGATACTTTTATTATGCTTACCTGGATGACACGACTTTTGCGGAATAGGGATAGCGGTAAGGAGTAGAACGTATTTATACCTAATTGTTTTGAAGACATAATGGCTAGAAAAGTTCCTCTAGATTCAAGGCGAAGTCTTAATCACGTACGTTGGATTAGCGGATACATTGTCACCAGCCATCGTGAACATGTAATAATCAACTTGACAGCATCGTCTGTTTTTTATGGTTGCGAATTTTGAACTCGTGGCAATGTGTCCAGCTGTTCACCTTCTGTTTCTACAAATTGCATTCGTTAATCGGCAACAGATAAAAAACGATCCGTCGAGGGCCTTTAACCACTAAACATGAGAGGAGGAAGACTGCACTCAAGCCAACAATTAATTTCTCTGAAAAGGCGATGAAAAGGAAAAAGCTCCTGTCAGTGGTATTATCTTGTCGTGTTGCTGATCGGCGTCGATCGGGAGAACGAAGATCACCAAAGCTTTATTTTACGGCGCCTGACTGCTTTATACACCTCTCGTAGGCGCATGTGAAACTGTGCACACACACCACGTTTCATGCGTTCGGCCATAGAGGCAAACATATACACCGAGCACACATCTATTCTTCAAAACTTAAGTGGATTAGACAGTTACGTTATCTACACTTGGAATCAATTACTGATTTCAACAATTGATCTTGTTGTACTAGTATCACACATGTAGTAATTCAATTAACCTACTTTCCCCAACAGTCACAATGTTAATGCGATAACTATTCTTGTTACGTTTGGCCAAGTGGATCGACAGCAAGCGTTTCAATCACTGTCCCGCCATTTCTTTATTTTCACAAACGACAGAACTATAGAAATTCGACGAATTCCTCGTCTTGCTGTAATGTGGCTCATTTAGCTGGCCATTTCCACAGAAGACTAATTATCGCGAAAACACGTAGTTTTCTGGCCATTTCCTCAGGACTGCGTGTTACGTGTGGCATTATGCTTTAAGAAGTAACATCGGTAATGTCCTATTTTTGTACGGAATAAAACTCTATGGCTTTTTCTTAATCCGGTACAGGTGCCGACACAATATCGAGATAACAAGCGTAACGTACCAGAAAACTTTACTAGTAGAGCAAATTCATAATAGTGAGTTAGAGGTTCTGTCGTGTCAAAAATTTTCGCCGTTTATAGAGTTTTAGATCTGACCACCGACATAGCCTACTTTCATCCAACCCAAGGATTCTGGAATTTGTTTGTTGCATAGCTTGTGCTCGTTTGGGTTTAAATTCCTCCTGTCGAAAGAGTGTCCAAACATTCGTCAGTGCTCCGTCAATGGGCAAACTGTAACGACTTTTGTTTCACGTGTGTTTCGGATGGTTAGCAGGCACTTTCATGATACGTCATAGCGACAGGTCACCGCCGTCAGCCCAGCCCTAGAAACGCATATGCAGATGCATAGACCTACTACGGAGAATTTACGTATGTTCTACATATATCGCGTTCCATGAGACACAACCGCGACGTTATGACCTCTGCACTCGTGTCCTGTTTATTACGACCGACTTCCCTTCCAAACGCCACATATGCAGCCCCTACCTTATGCTCTGTTCACTAAGATGATACGTTTAGTGTTCCAAAGACACGTTCAGAGTACCAGTTAAAAGGACTGGTGGCGCGAGTAAACATGTTCAGAGCACATAGGGACAGGCACAAAGGCGTGCGGGTTAACACGTTCAGAGCAGTTAAAGGGTTAACAAATAGATGACGTATAACTAATAGGTAGTTTCGAACATTTCGGGTTACAAGTGCCAAACGCATAAATTTCCATCGCTTGATTTCTGCCTCGACAATCGAATCGCGGAACTTCTGTTGCCAAAGTGTTAACGTTGTAGTGGCATCTTCCTCCGCAAAGTAGTTCTGCGACATCTCACACATTCCGACCGCGTATCAAATCAGTATCAAAGCTGCCTTGATGACGACACAGAATACATTTATGATTAATATTTGCTCCACCAAATGTGTTGTGCACTCTACGTCGTGTTTAAATATTTCTTGCTAGAAAACTGTACTAGAAATTGGCGACAGTCATACGTAATCTTTGAAAACCGTCGCCCAATCACCGGAAACACAGTTGCTGTGCTAGAATCACTGTGTACTACTAGAATTTTTAATTTGTCATTGATGTGTTGACTTTTACGTAACAAAGCGACTGTTGTACTCTGAAGATTTGCATGCATAAAGCATACTACGACTCTTCTGTTTCGTTCAGCACGACGCGTCAACGTAAACATTTTGGAGCCAGTTTAGTCAGAACTGGTAAAATATTGGTAGTGTGCGAGCTACGAGTTCTTTTGGTCAGAAGAAACTGATAGATCCTCTTTGTTCCGACAGATTGTACTTCGCCGTTTCTGCACGTCACAAAGAGTATGTTACTTTTGTGCCGTAGGTTTATAGTAAGACAAGAAAGAAAATCAAACGACACCTGAGATCAGTATATGTAACGAAGTGATTCATTACCGTGTATGTTACTCACCTCTCGGTGTGTGCACTGCTCTGTTTGGAAACTGAGGAAGTGTCGGTAGCAAACTTTTGTCAGCGGCTGAATCTCCATTTTCAAACTGGAGGTCGTCCGTACTAGCGAGACGATGAAGCGATTTGCCCACTCGGGGTAAATCTGTATTTCAGTTTCATTGCTTAGGGGGACTGAAACAGCATAGTGTTGTCTCCCTTAAAATACCGAGAACACGGTAAGAAGGTTACACTCTTCCGATTACACTACAGCTAAGAAATGCCTTCAGCTTATCATCGTAATCACAGTTCTTTCCTGCTGACCGCCCTGGCCGGCCGGAGTGGCCGAGCGGTTCTAGGCACTACAATCTGGAACCGCACGACCGCTACTGTCGCAGGTTCGAATCCTGCCTCGGGCATAAATGTGTGTGATGTTCTTAGGTTAGTTAGGTTTAAGTAGTTCTCAGTTCTAGGGGACTGATGACCTCAGAAGTTAAGTCCCATAGTGCTCAGAGCCATTTGAACCATTTTTTGACCGCCCTGTAATTCGTCAGAGTCAGATAAACGGACAACTAAAATGATGCGGTGT
Organism: Schistocerca cancellata; assembly: GCF_023864275.1. Taxonomy (NCBI): domain Eukaryota; kingdom Metazoa; phylum Arthropoda; class Insecta; order Orthoptera; family Acrididae; genus Schistocerca; species Schistocerca cancellata. Next base: position 733,888,512 of record NC_064631.1, read on the forward strand.
TTACAGTAAATTGCTGCGGAAACAGCTGTGGGCCGGAAATTCCGTTACAACTGGGAACGGAGTTTCTCGCGACGGCATTCTTGCGCCAGGCGCCGTCCGTGCTCTTGTCGAATTAAAACCTTAGTATTTTAGAAAGGTCCATCGCCTTTGTCTCGGCGCCGTATCACTACCGTCTTGCTGCCAGACAAGGTGTCGACGTCTGCGACGCTGTTTCCCCACGTCGGGACGTAAATGATTCGACGAACTTCTCTACTGAACAGTCGCTGTACATGTTGGAAGCTTTACGAAATCTGATCTGTACGGCCTCTCTGACGACAGAAAAATATAAAGCCCTTTTCTTGTATTTCCCTGTTTCTCGTTGACAACAGTGCTCTAAATATTTTTACATAAAACGCTAGGCGAAGCGTTACACTTAGATGAGACAAGTAAGAAACGAGGGAAAATGTAAGAAAAATGGTGCGCTTCCCAGAATTAACTGTTCCCGTCGCTACTCATATTCAGGTCTCGGCAGGGCGTCTGTTGCTGACACAATATGGTGACGTTATAACATCGATACGATCCTGCACTGCCACTGTATTCGAGTGACCCTGGCCTCAAATTCTCATTACTAAGGTACTGAAGAAACATTTTTTTTCCATTTTAATGTGACTCATTTTTGCTCTAATATGCGTCAAATACACTTTGAAAACGCAAACGGCGGACATCTTTCCGACCGGTTTCTACTCTTCTGGCTATAGCCGCCAACTATATAATTATTAATCGCTCTGTCTGCTGATTCAGCAAAAGAATCGCCTGAGGCGTCCAGACGACATGTTTACATCGCTGTGACGTTTTCTTTCCCGAAATGATGCTGTGGTCTCCACAGCACATTTCGGTCATATATAAAGCTGGCTCGTACTCGTCTTGTTTACAATGTTGAAACACCTACAGTTGTCATTTCTGTAGCCTCTTGTCAAGCATGCCGTCCATTCTACATCGTGTTTGAATAGTCGATACCACAAAGCCGCAAAAGAAATGAGTGCGCAACCTGTATCTACACTTAATTCAAAACCGTGTACCAGTAAGCGTAACTTTGGTTGCTCAAACGCTTCGAAAGCTTTAACGGACGTGGATAAAACTTTTGAACATCCCTTTGTGTGCAATCTCCTCCTCCTTATATTTTTACTGGCATCCGTAAGAAATGCATACCATCCACCGTTTCTTAATGTCTCCTCTCATATTAGATAAACACCGACTAGTTCGCTATATCAAGGACAGACGCCTAAAAATTATGGAGCTCGCAACATGGAGGCTTCTTCAGACTAGCAAAACCTATTGAGGTTTAATACGTAAACACGTCTGGAGAAAAGCGATACCCAAAATTTTCGTCTTCTGAATGACGTGTTCCTTGTAAACGTCGTACCGTTCACCTTGCCTGCTCAGTAAATAGGTTACATGGAAATTCGCAGCAAATATAAAATTCTGGTCGACGGCTGCGTGGTGCAATAGATCATTGCCCATATATTTTTGAAAGTCAGATTGCGTTGCGCTAAAAATATTGTGTGTCAGTTTAAGCACAGTCATGTATAATTATTCAAAGGGGACGTTTTAAACGACTGTGGGGAACTGTATCAAGCGCCTTACGGAAGTCGAGAAACACGGCATCTACCCGGGAACCCGTGTCTGTGGCCCTCCGAGTCTCGTGGACGAATAGCGCGGGTTTCACACGATCGTCTTCTTCGAAACCCATGCTGATTCCTACAGAGTAGATTTCTAGTCTCTAGAAAAGTCATTATACTCGAACTTAATACGTGTTCCAAAATTCTACAACTCATCGACGTTGGAGGTATAGATCTATAGCAATGCACCTCTGTTCGACGTCCCTTCTTGACCTGTTCCAATCTTTTGGTACGCTACACTCTTCTAGAGACCTAAGGTACACCGCTGCAAGAAGGTGACCAAGTTCCCTCGCGTACTCTGTGTAAAATCGAACTGTTATCCAATCAGGTCCAGCGGCATTTCCTCTTTTGAGCGATTTTAATTTTCTATCCCTCTGTCGTCTATTTCGATATCTACCATTTTGTCATCTGTGCGGCAATCTAGAGAAGGAACCACAGTGCATTACAGAAATCGATCTGATACGTAGCAGTGCTGCATCGTGCATCGCTGGCTAATTTCTAAACTGCCGCAACCACACCCAGCGTCTCACTCTAGTGGCACTCAGTAAATACACCGACACCCGCAGCAGGTATAAAATTATAGCCGCCCACCTTAATGAAAGCCTTGAGCAAAATTTACCACCTTCCAGTATAATGAAAACCACTAATAAATAGAATAGTGTTTGCCTTCGGTCGGGAGCAAAAACGAAGGCTACATGGTTCCATAGATCGTTGTCTATGTATTGAAGGTATATATCGAGATACAATGAGGAGTCGCCACTTCCAAACCACAGACGCCATATAAGTATTTCGTCGTTACTGACTACTATAGGAACAATGCTACCAACACAGTTGAAAGTTTTATTTAATTTTCCATACTTTAGCAATTGACCAATGGTGCATAGTCGTTCCATTCATTAATATCGACTCTCTAGGGACACGTAAGGTGCCCTATAACAGCGTGAGAGACATTTTTATCACGACGTTTATGTATTTAGTACTTTACTACAGGACTGTTTGTAATCAGTAATCAGGAAATACAATTTATACCTTCTTTCATAGCGCCTTTCTCACACGTATCTCATTTCCTTTAGCGTACCTGCCTGTCTGCCTCCGCATTACGCCGTTTTCGGCACATCACTCTGTCACGTCACGTCACGTCAAGCATATATAACACAACTGGATGGCAAAGCTCGCTCAACCAGCACTGCTAAGGTTATGTCTTTTCTTTTAAACGTGCGTAGCACACATATCACCTGTCGGGTCGTCCGCCTATGTTCCGCCACGTAACAGGAATGCTAGCGCGGGATACACAGTCATGGAACCAGCGTCAGTTTTCCATGATGACATTGTAGTGGTTTTGAGCACATTCAGTCACAAATGCAAATCCCAGTAACGCCCAAGCCGAATATATCTTTCCGTCGGTTCTCCGTCTCCTGCGGCCGACACAGCTTCGTCACTGCCTCAGCGACTGACCGGTGCCGCTGGCGCTCCGAAATGTCGGCAGTTTAAGTCTCTCGCGAGTAATGGCGGTTTTCTGACACAAGCGAAAACGAGATTTTTTTTTTTAATCTACTTCGCGTAGCCCGTCATTTACGTAATGCGTTTCTACTCCCACATGTGAATCACATTCTTAGTCGCTGGCCAGTTCCACCATTTTAATTCAGCCAAGACAGTCCTGTTTTGCAGTCCGCACAGTTGCCTCCAGCTGATGTTAACCTAAACTCACTAAAAGGAGGAGCTTATGTGAGGATATATTCCAGGAAACAGTTGAAATGGTCAATGAATACCGTCAAAACATTGTTATACGGGCCAATTAACGCATGTGGTACTGTTTTATTTCACCAGGATCACACCTGTTGGGCGGTAAGAGATGTATCGTATTTACGCTCTAAGGTTATGAAGACTTGTAACGGCCAGAATGATTCATATTGAGTCAAGGCGAAATCTTAATCGTGTATATTTTGTCAGCAGCCATCGACTGTGAAGATATATATATAAAAAAAAGTTGACAGTATCATCTGATCTGTAGCAATGTGGTACCTAAAAGCTGTGTGAGAAACTGTATTACTTCATGGCAATGTGTTCAGCTGTTGTTCCTCTGTTTCGACGGATCTCACAGATTTCATTCGTAACTGCCAACAGGAAAAAAAAAAATAATAATAATCAATTCCAGGACCTTCATACACTGCACATGTGAGGACAAAGACCACATTTAAGTCAAACATAAATTCACTGAAAAGGCGGTGTAAAATTCAAACAAAATTGTGTCTTCCACTTTCTTTCGTCGTGATTTTGGGCAGAGCCGGTCGCGAGAACGAAGGCAACCAAAGCTTTAGTCGGCGGTGCCTGACTGCATTGTACGCTGCTCGTTCGCCTGCGTAAAACTTTGGACACACACCCCTTTTCGTACAGTCGACCACATAGATACATATATAGACGGCGCATGCCATTAGCACCGTAGTAGCCTTGATGGCGCCAGAGGAGAAATCTATCAACAGCAGCTGCTCATACGATAAGCGGTGACCGCACGCTCTCGTGTCCGAATAGTCGATAGCATAAAACTACTAGGAATTGGCGCTACCAGCGTAAACAGAATTGTTATGCTAGAACTACTGTGTACTACAGAAATATTTAGTTTGTTTAACACACTGACTCGGCGTAGGAGAATGTCTCTGGAATTCTGAACATTTCCGTACGCGTACCACGACTCCCCTGTTTCATTAGGACCGGTGCTTCGATGTAAAAATCGAAACTTCCAGCTACTATTAAAGTTCTGGAACTTATACACGTACGGTTCTGGAGAAAATACTTAGCAGCTTTCAGTTTAGTTGAGACTGGTATATATGAAGCTACGTTTTCTTCTGGCCGTAAGAAACTGATAGCGCCTGTTTGTTTCGGCAGATTATGCTTAATCGCTCATGCACGTACAGCAAAGCTTGCATGGGGGCTTAATTAAAATGAAAAATTAAAATGCAAATATTTTTTTGTAGCTGTATGTCCGATTACGCAAGTCTCGTAAACGGCTGGCCCTGACTAGTATTGTTACGCTATCTGACTGCATAGAACCACAACAAATAATGAAATGAAACTTTTCATTAACACAATTAATTAATTAAGTCCCCAGCAACTATAAAACCTACGAAACCAACAAAGCACAAGTGTCGCTGTTCTGTGTGTGGTAGTGTGACTCAACGCACATCCGGCACGGTTCTTCTTCAACAAGACAAGAAATTTTAAATACCAATTATACTGACGTGATAAAAGAAAAATAGAAATACTATAATTGCGCAAGAAAACCAAAATTACACTCTAATACGAGAACACACGCCAGATGCTTTGTTGACTGAACCTGTATTGACACATTATTCAGGACACACAAATAATAAGAAAATAAAGAACAGTAGTCAGTTACCTTAATTTATATTGACGAAAAGCACTCTGATCATTACAATATCTCCATTAGAATAACATCTGCTATCTCTCCCATCACATAGCTGCATAACATGGAACAACACTCACTACTACCGCATATCACTCTGACTTCAGCTACAATCAGTGTCCACCACAACTTCTCGGCAAGAACTGCCAGCCGCTACCTCTCAATGAGCACTGCCAGTGGAGGCGGCGGAACAATACTCTCTCTGGCGCGATTTTTGGCGCAGTGGCTCAGTGTAGCCACCTTTCATATGCCCTTCCTCCACGGGCTAGAATTTGATGGTATTTTGCCAGCATTGGTGGTGAAAATACCACCAAATTCGTCAAAAAAAAAATACAGACAAAAATAAAAGATAATATTAATACGTAAATATCATATAACTAGATAAAATTTTGGCTTTGCACTGACCTTTCAATAGTCTAATATATAAAATACACTAAGCAATACAAATTCTTTCATACATGTGACTTTACATAATAGTTTACAGAAATATCATGTGGTTAAACAATTCAATCGATAACGTCAGCAATGACGAATATGAGCAGGTAAGAGTCTTATGACTTTCACAAACAGTAATACACAAAAAATCAGTTAATACAAATATTCACAACAAGTAGTTCACAGTTCCAGCAGTAGCCCCCAGCATTGTTGAATAGGTGCTGACAGCAACAAGTGACATCATCTCAGTAGAAGCAGTCCATCAGTGGCACCCGGCATTGTGGAACAGGTGCAGACTCCAACGAGTGACATCATTTCAGTAGAAGCAGTTCATCAGTGGCACCCAGCATTGTGGAGTAGGTTCAGACTCCAACAGGTGACATAATTTCAGTAGAAGCAGTCCATCAGTGGCACCCAGCAATGTTGAACAGGTGCACACAGCAACAAGTCACATTTCTCAGTAGAAGCAGTTCATCAATGGCACCCAGCATTGTGGAGTAGGTTCAGACTCCAACAAATGACATTAAACAACTATCACTTATCACACAGTTCATTAGCAGAAATTAAACATGTCCTAGTGGCACCAATTATGTAGAAAAAGTACAAGTAACAGTCCGTAATTTCACTATTACTAATCAGACAGTTCAAGCATGAACAATAGTTTGAATGCACATACAAATGCTTTTACAATGCTCTTACACTAAACATACAAATCATAACAAACACACAAATGATATCAGATAATTGTCATATTACTATTACAAGTACATAAACATCAGTAAACCTATAATATTTATTGGTGTCAGTGCAAGCCACTACAAACAAATAAAATAATATTTAGGAGATAGGTGGGTAGGATTAGGAAAGGAAAACACACAAAACACACTCACTCATCTTTCATCCACATTAAGTACTACTGTGTAATTGTATAGTGTTAACTGTCTGAATCCACTTCTGTCAAATTTCATGTTCATCATGTGTATCAAGTAGTAGTGGCAGCAATGTATAACAGTCAATAATAGTTAAGTCAACGTCATAGTCATCATGTCAAGACCAATGTTTGCCAAGCCAGATCAAAATGTACGGTTGCTGAACAACTGTCAGTGTGCCAAGTTATGCAATGCTTCCTCTCTCCAAAAAAAAAGTACATACTGCTTAGTGATTTAACAAAGTGTGTGCAGACAATCTTCCTTCCATTTTAGTATTCTAGTCTGCTACCTTCATCCTCCTTGTTCCATATAGACCAACAACAAAAAAAAATATGCACCTCACTTACTTTACCTCTTGTCCACTAAAGCTCCAATCAACTTCATATAATCTCAATACCTCAATAATACCTCTTCAATACGTCGACATATAAACCTTAGCACCAATATCATTTCACTTCCATAACAACTCTTTCCTCAAGTCAGTCTCCTCGAATAAGTACAGATAAAATCCTAATGCAAACCTCCTCATCCCATACAATCCGAAGACACACTGTCAACACACAACCTCTGTGTAATCCATCTGACCAAAATCTTCTACTCATTATGAATTATAAACAAAGAATGCATACATGACCTCTAACAGACTTAGTTCGAATAACTCTCAGTAATTAAGTACGATTACGGAGTGTGAATGATCCTAATATTTCACAGTGTGTACACCACTTCAAGAATTATGGCAAACAGAAGCAGACATGTGGAGTATTTCTTGTGTCAAGTGTCACTTCCTATTTCAATTGCTCACGAAAAATGCAGTGTAATAACTGTGTTGGTATGTCATGTCGTTAGCTTCCTTCCTATTGGCATACATTTATACAGCTTTCATAAAACCTCCAGCTCATGTGACTTCTATGATGTTTCTTGTACTAATGTCGTTCGTCGAATTATTGCAGTTCATTTTCTTATATTAAAATATAAAGCACTGAGCGTAAGCAAAACAAGCAATAGCGAGTAAATATACCAGTAGAGAACAGAATGTCAACAAGTGGATGCATCACAAATCTTACAACGAGGCTCTGCCAAGCGAACAATCTGTAACTAGTACCATAGTGTAACCTAAACTCTATGTTCATACACAGTATAATAGCATTTCTATATACAAAATTAAAGAGTAGTTGTGACAACAAACAGAAATGTATAAATATGCAATCCATACGCATAGCAGCAAACATACCTTACGTAATAAACAGGTCATCAGCATCGTATAACCGTAAGCAAATAAATGTTCATATGTAATCTAATAAATAAACATGAAGGCGCAAGCAAATAAGTAACCATGAAGGTGCAAGCAGATAAATCACAAAGTATAACTTACATACCTAACCACATCAGCACAATTAATCGGGGTGACAATTATAATTTAAATAAATAGGCACAGCAGGCACATAATTAAAAAAAATATAACATCAGTGAAAAAGCAGTGCAGCCAAGCGATGCATAGTATACACAAGTTACAATCCAGTACATTAATAAAAATTGTCAAAATCAGTTAACGTACGCAAGCACGTCGCTTCACAAGTAATTTCATAGAACATGTAATTAGCACAAAGTATGAATCACGTAATCGCGAGCAGCAAATTACGTCTAAAGTACGTACCTAAGTGGAAATATGTTACCTGAAAAATAAACTCAATTAATAGTTACCTTTTTTAGTTTATTACTTTCTTCTTCGAAATGACATTTTTCCTGAAATTTTCTCGATAGCAAGTCGTCTCAACGTTGGACACGCACAGAATTTACCTGAAGTTCTTAAATATTTTATAGAACCGTATCCTGAAAAATACTGAATGTTAATAACAGAATTCAACAAGTCACTATAGCTTTATACTGAATTTAGTCGGAGAAATTAGACTGTGTATTTATTTACGGCTGTCAGTGCATTCGCACTGAGCGCTCGATCAGCTGTAGGCGCGTGACGTAGGAAGTAATTGTTTGCGGTCAACGACTGCCTTTAGCGGCGCGCAGACTTGACTGTTGCTTTGAGTATGTGCCGCCGCCAAAACACAGCGCGGTATCCTTGTACTCTCCGTGTGTTTACATACAACTGTTAGTTTCTCCAAAGTATGTCATTCTACAAAATTTTTTCAAAAGTATTTCATTCCACAAAAATTTTAACGTTAGATATATGATGTATTCCCTTAGAGCGTCGAGATTTAAGAGTTTCTACTTCAACAGTGTTATCATGTATAATTTTGCGAACTCTATATGGACCGTTATAAAGCAGAAAAAATTTGCGACACAAGCCTTTTCCTTTGTGAGACAAACGATGAGCCTTAATTAACACTTTCTGACCAACTGACAAAATTTTTAAACGACCAGGACGCTTAGCTGATTTCTCTCTTCTAGCAGCAGCAGATGCAATATTTTGTAGAGCCAGGTTGACAACTTCAGAATGCCGCAGTTTCCGTGTAGTCGGAAAAGGAACGATTTCAGATATGCGATTTGTCGGTGCTTTGTTTTTTAATATCAGTATAGGTGGTAAAGAAGTTGAGTCGTTAGGAAGTTCATTCAGAATGTTTTGAAAAATATGAAGATACTGATCCCAAGTTCTGTGATTCTGATGACAATAAAGACGACACAATTTATTGATTTCCTTCATCCATCTCTCTGAAGCGTTAGATTGAGGGTGAAAAAGTGAAATGAAGATTGGTTTAATTTTACGACGCCGTAGAGTACGAAGCCAAATTTTAGAACGAAACTGTGATCCATTATCTGATATAACCTTATCAACATGACCCACTTCTTTAAGAAAATGGTTAATGAAAGCATTAGATACTGAACGAGCTGTTGCTTTGCGTAACGGTGTAAAACACACATATTTTGATGTCAACTCCACTGCTACGAAAATGTACGCAAAACCATTAGTAGATCGAACCACTGGACCGAACAAATCAACTGCAGCCATGTCCTTTAATTTCGCTGGAATGATAGGAAACAACGGTGCTCTGTGAGAAACTGTCGGCGGTTTAGCCTTTTGACATAATTTGCATTTGGCAAGAACAAATCGAATACATTTTTCCATATTATTGAAGTAGCAATTTTCTCGTAATTTATGAAAGCATTTTCTGGGACCAAAGTGTGCATAACTGAAATGCGTATACCAAATCAGCTTATTAACCCACTCATCAGGAATACAAACTAACCAAACAGAGTTGTCGACCGATTTTCGTTTAAAAAGAACTTTCCAGATAGATCGCAAAAACGAGGTGTGGCCAAATCGTCCAATTTAACAAAGCTTCGAAGAAAATTACAGACACCAAGGAAACTACGAACATCACGTTTTGTGGTAGGAACAGCATAATTACGAATAGCGTCAAGTTTTTCTGGATCAGGAAGAATACCTTCTGTAGAAATAATGTGACCGAGAAATCTCACCTGAGAACGACCAAATTCAGAGTTTTCTAAGTTCACTGTAATGCCAACTCTTGCAAAAATACGTAATAATGAATCCAAAATTTTGTTATGCTCACTCCAAGAATTTTTAGCAATAAGAATGTCGTCAACATATGAAGTACTATTGTTACGAAGATAAATTGGTAAAATTTCATTTAAGCTACAAATGAATGCTGCTGAAGGTAAAGTACAAACGGTAATTTACGAAATCACTTTTAGGTAAATAGTCATATCCGGTTATTTTTTGCTTACTCTCTAGATAGATTGATAGTCGAAGAGTTGTTTCGATAGATGCAAAGAATAGTGAAAGAGTAGGCAGCGGTACAGAAAACTAAAAGAGAAATAGCACCACTACAGCTCGGGGCCCTATGCTCGCTACGGCACATATTCACTTAGAGTAATGAATCCCCTGAGGACTTTAATAGCTGCACATAAATTTCAGTTTGTGACTTAGTGGCAAATTTGGCGGAAGTGCGTACAGAAATTGAGCTAACCATGAACATGGATGTATATCATTCTTAGATTTGCGAAAGATCTTAAATTTCCGAACAGTCAAAAAGTGTTTATAGTCAAAGTTTTCGCCTCGAGGCGACAAAGACCTACCGCGTCTGTCCCAGTCCCAATGCCGATTATTGTCAAGTTCGCGCGCCTGGCGCTCTCTTGTTGCATCCCGTAAATGAAACCAATTATTTTCTTCAAACCCCTCTGGTATCTGTGATTCTAAATTTCTTTTGCCGTCTTTTCCTACGATTTCGCCTTCAATTTGTTTGACTTGCTTTTTTAATGCCTCAAATTCCCTTTTCACGCGTTCATTAAATTTTCCCTGATTTTCAACATGTTTATTTATGCTCTGGTACTCTTCGGTTTCTGAAAATGGCAATGGAGCTGTGTCATCTGAATCTCTGTCCCCATTTAAGCTGAGACTTGTCAATTTATCTGAAATCTCCTCAACTCTTTCCGATAAGCCACCAATTTGTTCTTTCTGTTTATTTACGTCTTCCGTAAGTGTCGCGACTCGCGTTTCAGTATTAACGCATTTAGTAGATAACTGTTCATACTGTTGTGTTAGGTTATTTAATCTGTCATTTGGTACGGATTCCTCGGTTCTTTCAATTATTTCTTCCTTATCGTGTGCATGATGTAAATTTAACTCTGAAAAATTTTGTACTATCACGCGATCTTTTTCCTCCTGTTCCCTGTCCTGTTCCTCTTGTCTAATTCCTGTTGAAATTAAACTATTATTGTGAGCATTCAAAATCGGTTGTACTTCTTCTCTAATTTCTTTCTTTGATTCATCTTTCATGTTTTTGAAACATGTCCCTATTCGTGAGCCTAACTGTGTTTCCATTGTTTCCATCTCGGTTTTAATTGTTCCTATTTGTGAGCCTAACCGTATTGTCATTGCTTTCATCTTGGTTTTAATTGTTCCTATCTCAGTTTTTAATTCAGATCGAAACTGCTCCATTGTTCCCATTTGTGAGTCTAACCGAGTTGCCATTGTTCCCATTTGTGATCCCAAATTTAATATTGCACTCATTACCCGCTGCATATCTTCTGTCGTTAATCTCGTATTCTGAGAGTTTTTCGATTGTGAAAAATTTTGAACTGTTTCCGGACTATTTTCCCTACTTATTAAATTGTTTTCCACTACATTATTTATGACACTGTTTTCCTCTGTTGGCGAGTTCGCCATGTTAACAATTTCGTTATTCTGACTATTCATCATTTTTGCCTGTTTCATTGACCGCGTAATCTTTTACAAAATATACAAAACTCGTCAGTATATGAAAATTACACACAATGACACTTTATCATCAACAATACCATTCACACGAAATGCTTCCTTCAAACACGATTAACGAACAATAGAAGAATAACAATCACCAAATCTACACATGCAAAATAGACTACAATTACGAAACTACAAATTACTACAACAATGCTACGGTCTACTATTTTTACAATCAGAAGATTCCAAGGGACGATCCGAAGCAGCGGTCGCCACGTGCATGGGGGCTTAATTAAAATGAAAAATTAAAATGCAAATATTTTTTTGTAGCTGTATGTCCGATTACGCAAGTCTCGTAAACGGCTGGCCCTGACTAGTATTGTTACGCTATCTGACTGCATAGAACCACAACAAATAATGAAATGAAACTTTTCATTAACACAATTAATTAATTAAGTCCCCAGCAACTATAAAACCTACGAAACCAACAAAGGACAAATGTCGCTGTTCTGTGTGTGGTAGTGTGACTCAACGCACACCTGGCACGATTCTTCTTCAACAAGACAAGAAATTTTAAATACCAATTATACTGACGTGATAAAAGAAAATTAGAAATACTATAATTGCGCAAGAAAACCAAAATTACACTCTAATACGAGAACACACGCCAGATGCTTTGTTGACTGAACCTGTATTGACACATTATTCAGGACACACAAATAATAAGAAAATAAAGAACAGTAGTCAGTTACCTTAATTTATATTGACGAAAAGCACTCTGATCATTACAATATCTCCATTAGAATAACATCTGCTATCTCTCCCACCACATAGCTGCATAACATGGAACAACACTCACTACTACCGCATATCACTCTGACTTCAGCTACAATCAGTGTCCACCACAACTTCTCGGCAAGAACTGCCAGCCGCTACCTCTCAATGAGCACTGCCAGTGGAGGCGGCGGAACAATACTCTCTCTGGCGCGATTTTTGGCGCTGTGGCTCAGTGTAGCCACCTTTCAAGCTTTACACAGATAACGTCACTCTTGTGCTGTCCGTGTACATCGAGACTTGAAAGACAAAAGCGCTTCGTATCACCATATTTTACGACGTCTCATTATTTCTTGTGTATGTCATTCAGCTCTCGCAGCGTGTACTGTTTTATTTGGGGTCTAAGGACACACTTGTAGTTAGTAACGGCGGCATACCGACAATCTTTCTTTCCGCGAACAATACGAGACTGGAATAGAAGGGAGAACCGATAGAGGTACTAAAGGTGCCCTCCGCCACACACCGTCAGGTGGCTTGCGGAGTATGGATGTAGATGTAGATATAACCGTTTCTGTATGTTTCGATTTAATAAAACATTTTTTTGGTTGAATGCATGCAGAAAATAACTTCCTGTCCATTGCAGTAGTCATATACCTTCATACCGATAGCTTCAGACCGCATGAAATAACGTTGTTCACATTAAGTCACATTTTTGGAAGCCTTTTTGGGGCTTGGTTTTGATAAGAGTGTAGATATAGGCTGCGCACCTATTTCTCACACAGCTTCTTGGTATGCAGTATTCAAATTCGATGGAGAATGCACAGCATCCTTGACAGGGGGCTATAAAAATGATAACTTTACGCGTTTCCACATTATCAACAATACGAGTACGGGCCTGTTCTTATATATGACCGTAATGTGGAGGAGACCACAGCACCATTGCGTCACAGCGACGTAAAGATGTCGTCTACACGACTCGTGCAATCCTTTTGCTGAATCAGGAGATAAAGCGATAAATTATTATGTACTTGGATGCCATAACCAGGAGAGATAAAACCGATCGGAAAGATCTCCGCCGTTTGCGCTTTCAAAGTGTGATAGACATACATTACAACAAAATGTAAAAAATAAAAAATGAATGTTTCTTCATAAACGCACGAGACTTACGAGTACTCAGTGTATTAGTTTAGTAAGAAGAATGTCAGGCCAGACACACTCGGTTACAGAGGAAGCATATGCGACAGTGCAGGATCTTTCGCAGTGAATTAGTCGCGAGTGTCGTTGTTGTGACGTCACCACAGTGTATCAGCAAAGGATACCCCCGAGACTTGAATATATGTTAGACAACTGAAGCGAAGAGAACAGTTAATTCTGAGAAGCGCGCCATATTTCCAACATTTTCCCTCGTTTTGTACATGGCTCATCTAACTATAATATTTCAAAGTAGTGTTTTTGACGAAAATATTTACAATACTGTTATCAACGCAAAACCGAGGAATTCAAATATTTTTTGTATCATAAAGAGGCTTTACATTTTCTGTCATCAGAGAGTCCTCACAGATCAGATTTCGCAACAGCGACTGTTGTCTTAGTGTCGAAAGACCACAGAACAATCGGCCGAATTTGTTTGCCATAATTGGAACATGGTTTTAAATATTAGGTACACATACGATTCGCGCAAATTTCTAATGCAGCTTTCTAGTATAGACTATTCAGACACGTCGGAGAGCGGACATCAGATTTCGTACAAGCACCTACCAATCGCCCATTTCTTCTCTGTCATTATCAAAGCAACTCTGATACGGATATGATACGTGGTCGGAGGTCTAAGAAATCACAGCACTACTTTGCCCAGATGGCTGGAACTACAATGTTAACACTTTGGCGACAGAGGCTGCACAATTCGATTGTGGGGGCAGAAAACAAAGCGATGGTAATTGGTGCGCCAAAGGATTGGTTAGTTCTACGCCACTGATATGTTTTAAGAGCTTTTAAAGCTGTAGCAGAACAAAAAGGTACTCTGTTTAAAATCATAAACTTGATAAAAGGACGAATCTTTTGGAATACTAGATGTATCATGTTAGATAGAAGAGTATAAGGCCTAAGCTCCTGTCGATCGTAGGGGCGCCATATGTGGCGTTACAGAGTAAGACGCGAGTGTCCATGTTATGACGACACGATTGTGTATCATGGAACGAGGTCTGCCGCGATGTATAGAACGTTAGAAAATTTTCTAAAGCAGGTGTCTATATCTGCATGTGCGTTTCCAGGGCTGGGAAGACGGCGGTGAGTTGTCGGCACTGCTTAAGAAGCAGGTACTTGTCGACCATTACCAACACACATGAAACCGAAGTCGTTACATTATGCACAGTGACGGAGCACTGAGGAATGTTTGAACACATTCTTTCAAAAGGGAGAATTTCAAGCCAAATGACTGCTTGCACAAGCTACGAAGGAAAACTGTTGAAAATCCTCTCAAGGGTTGAAAGAGGGGATGTACGTCGATCAACATAATCTTAATCTGTATCTCACTATATTAGTGTCCTCCACCAGTAACATTTTCTGGTACATCACGCTTCTTATCTCGATATGCTGTCGGTATCTGAACTGGATTAAGCAGAAGTCATAGCCTGTTATTGTGCCTAAAATTCACACATTACGAATGTTCTTCTATAAAGTACAATAAAACTTATCACGCATACTGATGAGGGAATGACCAGGAAATTATATGCTACACGCCGAAGTGTCATTTGATCTTTCGTGGAAGCGGCCAGATACAGTCGTGGACAAAACGAGCGAGACCCCTCGCCTTTTCGTTATCCTGACCCGCACGGCTTTAAAGTCTGCTACACAGCATAACAGGCAAGGCGACGAAGTGCTACCAACATACTATGCACAGGCGTGAAATTGACAAACTATCTGAACTTTTTTAGACTGTTTTCAATAATTTGTAAGACTATATTAATGCTGATTAGTGTGTTAAATACAACACGTAAATATAAGACAGAACTGAAAGAAGAAACGCTAATTGGTATGAACTGCATCGATAAAAATGAATTTCAACTTATCGACATAACATAACTGTTTTAGTAAGACAAAGAACCCCAGATTGTTACGAATTAGCAAAATATTATCCGCATTCGGCCGCGAAACGATCTGTGTCAACGTTCAGACCAGTCATACTGGATTACTGTTGCTGACCTAACATGAAAGTATGCAAATTCAGCTATGCTTGAAGATTCATAACGAAATTCAGTTGAAAATCATTCAGTGCCAAGCTTAAGTCAATTCCATTACTGACAGAAGCGGAAAAAGTAGGCAGTAACATGTATGAAATTCTACAAGAGTGTCGTGTCATATTGACATCCGCAGGGCGCCAGTACAGAATAAAGGTAGCGATAAAAGGTATTGGGGGCGCGAGAATTTCTTAAAATTGCGTCACTGATATTCTGCCTGCCTCCATCGACATTAGAACCGAAAACAAACCAGAGCTTCCTTTCACTACGCTAACAGACAACCCCGGCAAACGGCACTCTATTATTACCCCAGACATGAATAAGCCGGCAATTTCGCAATGAAAATGGCAAAATGATCTGCAGTTTCTGTTGCATAGAGCTTTCTGGACTCAAAAACATGAATTTTCTTCCTTTATGTCACCGCTTAAGTGACAATCATTCGGGATGTTTATCGAAATAACAAAATACTGTTATTAGGGAGTAAATTTAGTAGGTTAATTCTGCACCACCCCAGGAAATAAACGGCTACATAGCTGCCAAACTTATTCTACACTATTTCGAATTCTCCACTAGACTCGTCACAGCCAGAAAACGTTCATTAGCCTAAGTGTTTTTTAAGCTAGCTATCAATGGGAATGTTCGCACTTCTAAAACGCGGTGGCATTAATACTGGGATGTGAATTACCACGTGTATAGGCAAATGGATTCTATTTGCATTCCTGTAAACGTGATTTGGATCGAAAGCGTAGCTACGATTAATATGCTGATGTATCGACTGCAACTGGAACATTTCAAATAAAGAGTACGGGGTGTTATTTATGCGGCCCTCATGTTCAGTAGCTGTCGTAGCTGCTTGCGTTGTTAAGATTTCTTCACCTAAACCGGCAAAAGCGGAACCCTACTAGTCTCACTTTCTTGACCGTCTATCGGTCTACCCAACCCTTAAAACCCGTTTACCTCCAGAACGGGTGGACATAATAAGCGGAATGTATCGCACTTCTTGCGATAACCGGTTCCTTGGTGGTGTAGATAAGTGCGCTTCTACGTCAACGCAATCTAAAGATACGGCCGTTTATGTAAAGAAAATTTACGCGAAAGGTCAAAAAATGGGTTCAAGAACTATGCGAACAAACTGCTTATGTCTTCAGCCCCTAGACCTAGAACTACTTAAACCAACCTAACCTAACCTGACACACAACGATGCCCGGGGAAAAATTCGAACTGACGGCGCAAGTAGCGGTGCGATCCGTGGAATGACGCCGTTGAAAGCACGGCTAACGCGCGCCGGCAAGCTGTTAATATCATCTGGTGTTGCTAACAAATTATTTACTTCTGGTGAATGATTTTCTGCACAGTTCATTTAAGATAGAACAACTAAAATATATTAGATGTTACGGACGACGAAGGACGCCTAATTCATTTCCCTCTATTTATTTATGATTTTAGATTCGCAATCTGAGATACCTCTTATCCATAACCACACTTTAGCAGCACACAGGTATGTGAATGAAACACATTGGCGTACAGTTTTAGACATAAAAACTGACCGCCGGTCGGCCGCCACATAGACTAAGTCCGAGTCGTTCACTTAACGTGGCCAATAAAACACAATCTGGCAACACTGTTAGATGCGGAAGTGTTAGGAGGAAGTGTTGTCTACTTCCTAGATGTTCTCGGATTCTGTGAGCCTGTGGATCAACAACGAACTGAAACGGGTGTCTTTCGACGTCCGCCCCGAGCAGATACAACGAACAAAAACGAACAAAATGATATGAACTTCGTGCATTCTAAACTTATAGTCGCCTCTTCGCGTCCAACTGTTTTCGTTTTTTTTTTTTTTTTTTTTGCCACATTTCGGTCTAAAGTTATGAGTCTGATTGAGCATCGAAGATAATTCGCTTAACATTCTACTCACCAGCAATAACAAGTATTCCAGAAACAGCTCCGCAGGACAGCTCGCGGCTGCGTCGCGATCATAACAGCTTACGCTCGAGCGTTTCCTCGCGCTGCAGCGGCTACCGGCCACCGTGAAACGTCCCCTTAGAACAATTTGTACATATGAAACGTCCACTTTAGAACCATTTATACACGACTGTGCTTAACCTGACACACAATGTTTTAAGCGCAACGCAATCTGACTATCAAAGATCCCTGCAAAAGAATGGCCCTGAGTAACATTAAACTACACCTTTCAGAAATCACTTACCTCACAAAAATCTCCGTTACTCGAACTACTGCAATACGGCGAGCGCCACTACTGCCAGCTAAATAAAAAAATTCAAACTACTGAAGGCACTAACTACTGATAGGGATAGTTAGCAAATGAAAGATATTAATAGAGAACAAACACTGTATTTACCTTAATATTCATAATTGACATCCAGTATTACAAAACTCCGCCATCTCTCTCCCCACATCCACCACTGCTGGCGGCTCACCTCCAACTGCGCAACGCTATGAGCTGTTCACATCCAGCTGCCCCTCTACAATGGCAGACAACAATGCAAACTAGCCACATACTGCACACAGCACAGCCAGTGATTTTCATATAGAGCGCTACGTGGCATTACCCATATAAAAATCTAAACAGCCTACTTACATAGCCCCCATGCTCCCCACAAAAAAATTTTACAAATTTTTGTGGCCAGTGGCCAATACAGATTTGAAAATTTTTTTCATGATTACAGTAAGAAAGATATCAAATGCACACACTTATTAATACAATGTTGGTCAACAGCTAAAATTTTCTCACACTCAATAAAGACAGTCCAGATTGTTCATCACAATAGTAATTACAGTTTTTTTTCACAAAGTCTCATTAGTAAAAAAAATTGCACACAGAGGTAGTGGATTTCCATGCAGTCTTGAAGAAGTAGTGTTGTCCTTCCAACGGAAAGACAGTGCTGACTCTTGACATGCTGACAGGTAATGGGCCACAATGGAGCAAACCCACAGCAGAGTCAGTCGAAGTTGATGAATGTTGGTAGGTAGGTCATCACAGAGCAGACCCACTGTAGTCGTGGTAGAGAGTATGGTATTGGTGGGCCACCAGAGGTGCAGACCCACTGCAGTCCTTGTAGAAAGTGTGGACAGGCTCACTGTAGTCCTGGTAGGGATTGTGGTATTGGTGGGCCACCAGAGATGCAGACCCACTGTAGTCCTTGTAGAGACGGCCAGTAGCCATCTGTTGCGACTGTGCGGGTGCACAAGCACCAGTGAAGAGTCTTGCAGTTAATATAACAAGTCCATAACCACCACTTGTGCACTCACAAAGTTTTTGGAATTGTCCTTAGAACCAGCAATGCTGTTATCCAGTCCCTTGCTGAATTATTAATACACGTGCAAACACTAACAGTCCCTACTTCTCACATATTGTCCATATACTATGACCAACAGAAATGTGTACAGTGAAATGAATGCTTACAAATTACTTAATTTGATTAACTGGCGTCAATTACAATTATATAACATAAGAATACAATTACAAAGGTACAAAATACATCATTAAAAACATAACAATACAGATAACATTTGTAGTAATAGGGGCTTTACAAAAGAATAGAAATAAACATATACATCAGTGTTACAGGAATGATGACATGAGTACATACATAAAACATCAGAATCACTTTTGAAACGTCAACTTCACACATGAGCATTAAAACAACACAGAATAAATAATGTTTAAGCATCTTTACAGAGAAAATAACAGAGTATTAGAAAAATTCTACAACATAGCTCTCATCAGCTAAACACATAAAGACAGGAAAAACACAAATACACAAGGGCACACAAACATATAGCGGAATAACACAAAAGGAAAGGACAGGGTTTGTTTTCAGTGTAACATTTGGTACTGCAGTCCACCCCAAAACTTCATTTCATATATCTCTCCTTGTATTTCATCCTTTGTTTCCACCAAAAAAATTCTATCTAAGCATGCTTTCTGTATTTATATGTTCACACATTGCTTACCTCATCATTTATTTCCAAGAAAATCCTACCTATACCTCGTTCCTGTATTCTATTCATATTTCTTTCAAAATAATTATTTCTGATTGTACAATACTCATTGGGGCCCAAATCTTTCTTCGCAATGCATTCTTTACCTATTATCCATATTCAGTTTCTTGTATAGTCTACCCCCTCTTAAGCTAACTTAAATCTACTGAGCTCAGATATATATATCAAGGGACGAGGCAATGCAGCATCACAACAAATCAACACAAACAGAAATGACAAAAAATGCAAATTGGCAAAGCTAGCAGCATAAATTAGCAAAGCAAGTGCAATATTACAACTAATATAAGGCAATGCGCAGCAACAATAAAAATAAACCAATAGTAAAACTAGCTTAACAGAGTAATACAAAGTGAAATTTAGTAGCACTATGCCTGGCAAACAGCAGCAGAAATAACTTATATCTAAACATGACAAAGCTTAAGCAGAAAAAATATTACAGTAAAAACAACAATGCAGACAAGGGAAATGCATATTCACATCTTAATGTCTATGTAATTAAAGTGGTGCACCATAACAACTGATTGTAAAAAAATATTACCATGTACCTGAAAAGAAAATTATGTTTTACTGTTACTAGTTCCTTCGTATTGTTCTTTCCTTTCCAAGTGCTCCTTTTTTAAAGAATGTGGATCATAAAATAATTATTTAATAGATCTGTTGACAGAAAGAGTCCACATTAGCAAATGCATCTAAGTTTATTTTATAAAACTAATGCTGCAACACAGCTGGAAACCAGATATTAAATGAAATAAGCAACTATGAAAAGCAAAGCATAAAAATATCATTCAATAGTCATGTGACATTTCATAAGTCAGTAGCTCTCAACTCTCGTAGAAAGACACTTGTCATAATCAGGTGTGCAGATGTACAAATATTCCCCATCAATTCATAAGCATTTCAGTAATTAGCACAAAGTGCGAGTAATCATATGTTTTCAAGTAACGAGCGTGTCGCATTAGCGATGAAAGGCACACCCTAATGGCTTGTTCTCCAGGTGTTTGACACAGCTGTGTGCCCACAATGCATTACAAAAATCATATGTTTTCAAGTAACGAGCGTGTCGCATTAGCGATGCCCTCTACAAAGGTTTGTCAATAGCAAGGTTAACCCCTTTTTTGTTTTTCTACCTGTGCTTCCGGAAAGGCCCTCACTCTAATGGCTTGTTCTCCAGGTGTCTGACACAGCTGTGTGCCGACGACGCACGTGCAGGTGGTCACTTAACTTTCTTATGGAAATATTTACGACATTTTTCCGCTACAGAGACAGTCTCATATAAAATTTTCACAGGTCGAGAATTTGCGTTGCAAATGTGTAGAAACAAAATCCTATGAATATAACATTGTCCAAAAAATTTTTGCCTGCATTGTGATACATTCACGCATTTACACACATTTCATAACTCTTAAAGTACGATTCTCGGTTTCCAACATCCTTTTTCACAAGTCAAGAGTCCCTAACTTCTATTCATTATTCATATACCTATAAACACGTAATCACATTCCTCATATATGGTAGCATCATCTTATTGACATAAACATACCTCAACAGCATAATACACATCGTCGTCGTAAAAATAACATCATAACACCTCAGTCAAATCTCAAAATCGTCGTAGCTTCCTCCAATAATTTCAAAACCTAACAAAATTCTCTGCTCATGTCAAAAGTGTCATCTACCTCAAACGTTCTTTAAAATCATGCTCCCTTACCAAATACATCATTCAAAGCTCTCATAGTATCACAATGGTACCAAAAAATATGAACAGTTCACACAGTACAGACAAAATACAATTTCGTAAGTGTGAAGTTATTCAACTCTGTAATTGCGTAAACATGTGTCGCTGACGTAGTAAAAAGATGTTTGTTTCTCTGTTAAATGATCAGATAGCTGTGTAATTTATGTGTTAGAGAAATATGGTACCGATGTGTTAAATTGTATAAGCAAATACCATATTAGCTAGGGCTCCTTGTGCTTGCCAAACACATGGTACACAAAGTAGGCGTGTACCCCCCTGAGGTTTATTGTAATTATACCCTCAGGTGTTACAGATTACAGCAATGGAATGAGATGTATCACGAAAAACTTTCTTTGTAATTCAAAAATCTTTAAAAATAAATGTTTTAAGTACAAAATTAATCACTCAAATACGTGTCCTGTAGCGCTAAATATGCGTCTTGCTGTAAGATAATCTCTGGGAAGTGTCGTAGTTATTGTCCTCCGAAAGCTAAGTTCTGCAGAAGTCAATGTACTTACCTCATGATACACAAAAGTGAAATGCTTTGCGTATAGATAACTTAGTTATTACGCTTATTGCCGTAATGAGGAAAGTACTGTGCTGTAACGTATTGTTGTCCTACGGAAAAGGCTGTCTCCTTGTAGCAATAGCACAAAAGTTACTACTAAAACATGTCTCACTTTATAGAAGAATTCAGAAAAAACTGTGCAGATATAAAACAGATACACTGCAAAAGCAACATTGTAAATTGTCATGCATTAGCAGCGTCGTGATAAAATCGTGTAGCTGTCACATAAACTAACCACTGTGTCATCTGGCATTTCACAGAAAGCACCTCAAATCCAGAATCCACTCTCAAGCAAACCAAAATGTTGCATGAAAATTTCATTAGCAGTGCTGGTATATGTTCTAAGTATGTAAGCCTAATAGTCGTTACGTAATCATGCAACTAACAAGCAAGAATGTACACACACAATAACACTGTGTCGTCTGTTCGCAATAACAATACATTCGCAATTACTTGTCTAAGTTACCTATGTTCTTGACTGGATGGTTAGTTAGCTTTAAAACATAGTTGCATGTTAACAGTTTCTCAGTGGGACAAATTGTACAAGTAGCGTGAAGTGAAAATTGCAAAGACTAAGTTAAAAAGCAGATTATCTGTCAATAAATGGTTTTACATGTGAAATGTGGTGTAAACCTTTTGCTCTTCTCAGTACGCAGAGTTTCAACTTGAATGCAATTATCATGCGGTATTCGTCCGTAAAGAATACGGGAATTTTGCTCAAGGTTAGCGTCAATGTTATTTTTCTCGGAGCCAGCCGGCGCACGCAGCTGCCTGCGGTGCGAGTCATTGTCTGTTTCTTTGTTGGCGCGCGCCGTTTCTGGGATTAGGAGGCCTAACTTCCACAAATTCGCCTTGCCGAGAGGGCCCAGCTCTGTTTAAAACTCGCCAGTTCTGATGCAGTTCAGGTCTGTCGTTACGATCATATCGTCTGTCGTCATGTCGGTAGGTTCGATAGTTTCTTTCTTGTCGGTCACGTGGTGGAGAATTTCTCCTTGAATCGTAACTACGCGCTGGACCGTTGCATCTAAAGTTATTCTGTCTCCCTTGATAATAGTTATTTTGGTTCCCATATTGTCTGTTTCTCTGATTGTCTCTGTGATATTCATTACTATGGAAGTGCGATCTTTCTCTGTAACTATTATTACTCTGCCAGTGGTTGTTATATGGGTGGTGTCTGTTTTGATCACGATTTGCATTGTAAGAATAGCCTTGTCGTGTCCAGTTATTATTTCCGTCGTCACGGAATTGTGACGGATGTGACCTGTAGTGATTGTTTTCCTGTTTTCGCATCCCGCGACTGTCTGTGTCAATTTCCAGTTCTTGTAACAGTCCCTGAAAAGCTTCAATGTCGTCTTTGCAACGTCCTGCTAAAATAATATGTCGTAAATGTTCAGGCAGTTTGATTAAGCAAATGCGGATGAGTTCTGAGAGGCTGTATGGGTTTGATAGGTACTGATTCTTGTGCAACATGTCTTCAAAATATTTGACAAGACTGGAAAATTCAGATTGTTCAAAGTGTTTCATCATCATGATGCTATGTTTTACGCGGTCTTGTGTGGCTTGAGACCAATATGCTGAGAGGAAGGCATGGTAAAATTCTCCTTCACTGTGGCAATCGTGAATGACCGATCGCATTCTTACAGCTAGTTCATTCTCTAAGTAGCCACACATAAATTCTAATCTGTGCTCCAATGACCAGTTGGGAGGGAAACAATGAGAGAATTGATGGAGCCACGCTTGTGGATGAATGTCGTTGGCAGAATTCTTGAATGTTTTGAATTTACGTGTAGTAATGAACAGCTTATAGTCAAAGTCATCATGTCGGCGAGTCACATATCGCTCATTGTTACGTCGTGTCGGCGGTTCCATCTCAAAATTCGGTGCACCTTGCCAATTCCTTTCATAATTACCGAAATGCCCTGTGTTATTATTTTGTGGCTTTTCCGTATTTCTAAGTTCCTCTTCCCGTATTGGGGCGCGAGTGTCCTCTGAAATACGTAATTGTTGTATTACCTGTGTCAGCTGATCTTGTACTTCCCGGATTTCTCTTTTGTACTGTGTATTGATTTGATTTTGATTTTGTTTGAATTTTCTTATTTGTTCATAGTCTTCTGTGTCAGTGAAGGCTACGGGTCTTGTGTCATTCAGATCATCTTCTAACTTTGTAGATAAGTTAGTGACCTGATCCGAAAGTTCGGCTACTTTCTCCGATAGTGAACACATTTCCTCAGTGTGTTTTTCTGAACCAAGTTTCAGAGTGTCCATTTGTGTTGAAATCGAATCTACTGTGTTCTTTAAGTTTTCCTGAGTTTTTGCCAGTTGCGTAACCGAATCGGTAGATGCAACTGAGTCAATTTTAGCCCACAAGGTCTCATGATTTTCATGAACAATGGTTTGCAGCTCTTTTATGGCTGCTTCGTGATTCTGTAATACATTCTCATGACGCGAAAAAATAGGTTGGAAATGCTCACAAATTTGTGTTTTTACGTCATTACAGACTTTCTGACATTTCGATTCTATTTTATGTAACTCAGTAGTTAAATCTTCACGTGTTTGTTCAAGCGTATGTTCCACTGAGTCTAACTTTTGAAGCTTTTGTTCCATTGTGTCTAACTTTTGAAGCTTTTGCTGTGTTTGTCTCTGATTTTGTTCCATTGTGTCTAACTTTAGAAGATTCTGTTCCATTGTGTCTAACTTTAGAAGATTCTGATCCATTGTGTCTAACTTTAGAAGATTTTGTCCCATTTGTTGCATTAATTGTAATAACAATGCATTAGTGTCTGGAATCTGTTCCTCTACGCTTTTCGGCAGTGCATTTGCACCAGCAACATTCACATTTTGACAAGCAGAAAATGTATCTTGACTTATTTGAGAAAAAGCTGAGGACCCAAAACCGAAGTCTACAGTATTTGCAGTATTGTGTTCTGTCATTTCGGATTCCTGAGGCGAGCTGTTGCCGACCGATCGATCGATAATGCTTCCCTGTTCACTACCTGTTTGACTGTCTACGCCATTGTTTGACGCCCGCTCCATTTCCCTGTGCACAGTTACCAAATTACTACTTTGAACATTAGTAAATTCATTACTCGGCGGCGCTGATAAGCTACGCTCGTCGTCACTATTATTTCTCAGTTTAGTTTGGAGCCTAGTGTTACGTTTTTCACACGCCATTATTGTCACAATATTTCACACGATAACACAAAAAAGCACAATTTAAATAGCAAAAATAAGAGAACACATTAACATAGCACTGAAAATAATATCTAGTTAATTGCAGCAGCGATATACTTGGCGCAAAGCTACATGCATGCCACAACTGTTTTACTGTACAACAATGAAAGACTGCAACTACCAAGGAGATTCCCTCTACAATTACGCACTAGCAATAAACAAAATCTACACTAATTACACAAACTACAAAAAAAATCAGAAGATTCCAGTGAGGTATCCTAGGCTAAGGGTCGACATATGAAACGTTCCCTTAGAACAATTTGTACATATGAAACGTCCACTTTAGAACCATTTATACACGACTGTGCTTAACCTGACACACAATGTTTTAAGCGCAACGCAATCTGACTGTCAAAGATCCCTGCAAAAGAATGGCCCTGAGTAACATTAAACTACACCTTTCAGAAATCACTTACCTCACAAAAATCTCCGTTACTCGAACTACTGCAATACGGCGAGCGCCACTACTGCCAGATAAATAAAAAAATTCAAGCTACTGAAGGCACTAACTACTGATAGGGATAGTTATCAAATGAAAGATATTAATAGAGAACAAACACTGTATTTACCTTAATATTCATAATTGACATCCAGTATTACAAAACTCCGCCATCTCTCTCCCCACATCCACCACTGCTGGCGGCTCACCTCCAACTGCGCAACGCTATGAGCTGTTCACATCCAGCTGCCCCTCTACAATGGCAGACAACAATGCAAACTAGCCACATACTGCACACAGCACAGCCAGTGATTTTCATATAGAGCGCTACGTGGCATTACCCATATAAAAATCTAAACAGCCTACTTACAACCGGCCAGACGCCACCCGCCGCCTGAAATCCGGCGCCGCCCATGTGAACGCGGCGCCTCGCTCTCAGTGTATGTATCACCTGTCATTTTCGAATTTAAAGTTCTAGTTATCATCTCGCAGTTAACCACTGGATTTTGCATACTTGAAAATCATGAACTACAGTTAAGCATTGTAAAATTGAGTGGCAAGTGGAAAGATGTGTAACATCTGCAACACAACGTTTACTTTTGGTATAACAGAGGGGTGAATGCAGAGGAGGCAGCTAGAGAGATTTGAACTGTGTTTGGAGCGAGTGCTTTTGGGAAAAACACGCCAGAAAAAGATATTCGTGTTTCAACAAAGATCGTTCTGGCATGAATGATTTTCCACATTAAGGAAGTCTCGACTACTGATATATGTGATAGATTACCATTTTACCATCATGCGACATTTGCATTCAACAGGCAAAGTTCAGAAGTCTGGTGCAGGAATATTGCATGCTCAAATTCGAAACAACAAAAATCAACGGAGTCACTATTATTGAACGCCATCAGGTCGCTCATCGAGCATTCCTATGCAGTTCTGGTACTGGTGACGTGTTATGATGCCTTTATCGTTAACTTCCTAAGAAGAAATGAAAGGGGGAGCCCCGCAAAAGACGTAAACTCGAGGAAAGAGTAGTGTGAACATAATATTTTACATCTGATAAATCCAAAAGTGTGTTTTGGGCTACGAATTCTGCCCCCAGGGTGTGTGCAACACAGCTGGAATTTGTTGCCAACAACTGAGACACATTTCGGTATCAGTGTAAGAAAGTCGAGCAACAAAACTACATCACCTGTGCTACTGCATGATAACGCACTCTGTTGCTTTGAGAAACAAAACTATCCAGGAGATTTATAGGAAAGTCATTTCTCAGGCACTTGTATTGATAGGGAAGTCCTCTCTCAAGAACTTGTCCCTCTCGT